>NW_024748732.1:0-21894 GCF_018991925.1 Homarus americanus
CCCTAATCGAGTAAAACAAAGTCCCCTGATCGAGTATAACATATCCCCTGATCGAGTATAACAAAGTCCTCTGGTCGAGTATAACAAAGACCCCTGAACGAGTATAACAAAGTCCCCTGGTCGTGTATAACAAAGTCCAGTGATCGAGTATAACAAAGGCCCCTCATCGAGTATAGCAAAGTCCATTGGTCAAATAGAGAAAA
Organism: Homarus americanus; assembly: GCF_018991925.1. Taxonomy (NCBI): domain Eukaryota; kingdom Metazoa; phylum Arthropoda; class Malacostraca; order Decapoda; family Nephropidae; genus Homarus; species Homarus americanus. The sequence goes on from NW_024748732.1 coordinate 204, forward strand.
GTCCACTGATCGAGTATGACAAAGTCCCCTGATCAAGTATAAAAAAGTCCCCTCGTCGAGTATAACAAAGCCCCCTGATCGATTATAACAAAGTCCCCAGATCGAGCATAACAATGTCCCCTAATCGATTACAACAAAGTCCCCTGTTCGAGTATAACAAAGGGCCCTGATCGAGTAAGACAAAGTCCCCATCGAGCATAACAAAGTCCCCTAATCGATTATAACAAAGTCCCCTGGTCGAGTATAACAAAGTCCCTTGATCGAGTATAACAAAGTCCATTGGTCAAATATAGGAAAGTCCACTGATCGAGTATAACAAAGTCCCAGATCGCGCATAACAAAGTCCCCTGATCGATTTTAAAAAGTTCCCTGGTCGAGTATAGCAAAGGGACTGATCGAGTAAGACAAAGTCCCCTGATCGAGTATAACACAGTCCCCTAATCGAGTATAACAAAGCCCCCTGGGCGAGTATAACAACGTTCCCTGATCGAGTATTACAAAGTCTCATGGCCCAGTATAACAAAGTCCCCTCGAGTATAAAAAAGGCCCTGATCGAGTAAGACAAAATCCCCTGATCGAGTATAACAAAGTCCCCTAATCGAGTATGATAAAGCCGCCTACTCGAGTATAACAAAGTCCCCTGGTCGAGTGTAGCAAAGTCCATTGAAGGAGTATAACAAAGCCTCCACATCGAGTATAAGAAAGTCCCCTGATCGAGTATAACAAAGCCGCTTAATCGAGTATAACAAAGTCCCCTGGTCGAGTATAGCAAAGTCCCCTGTTCGAGTCTAACAAAGTCCCCTTATCGAGTATAACAAATTCCCCTTATCGAATATAACAAAGTCCCCTTATCGAGTATAACAAAGTCCCCTAATCGAGTATAACAAAGGTCCCTGGTCGAGTATAACAAAGTTCCCTGATCGAGTGTAACAAAAGTCCCCTGATCGAGAATAACAAAGTCCCATAATCAAGTATAAAAATATCCCCTGGTCTAGTGTAACAAAGTCCCCTGATCGAGTATAACAAAGTCCCCTAATCAAGTATGACAAAGTCCCCTGATCAAGTATAACAAAGGCCCCTCATAGAATATAACAAAGTCCATTGGTCAAATATAGGAATGTCCACAGATCGAGTATGACAAAGTCCCCTGATCAAGTATAAAAAAGTCCCCTGGTCGAGTATAGCAATGTCCCCTGGTCGAGTATAACAAAGTCCCTTGATCGAGTGTAACAAAAGTCCCCTGATCAAGTATAACAAAACTCCCCTGATCGAGTAAAACAAAGTCCCCTAATCAAGTATAAAAATGTCCCTTGGTCCAGTGTAACAAAGTCCCCTGATCGAGTATAACAATTTCCCCTAATCAAGTATAACAAAGTCCCCTGATCAAGTATAACAAAGGCCCCTCATAGAGTATAACAAAGTCCATTGGTCAAATATAGGAAAGTCCACAGATCGAGTATGACAAAGTCCCCTGATCATGTATAATAAAGCCCCCTGATCGAGTATAACATATCCTCTGATCGAGTATAACAAAGTCCTCTGGTCGAATATGACAAAGGCCCCTGGTCGAGTATAACAAAGTCCCTTGATCGAGTGTAACAAAAGTCCCCTGATCAAGTATAACAAAACTCCCCTGATCGAGTAAAACAAAGTCCCCTAATCAAGTATAAAAATGTCCCCTGGTCCAGTGTAACAAAGTCCCCTGATCGAGTATAAAAATGTCCCCTGGTCGATTATAGCAAGTCCCCTGGTCGAGTATAACAAAGCCCCCTCATCGAGTATAACAAAGGCCACTAATCGAGTATAACAAAGTCCCCTGATCGAGTATAACAAAGTCCCCTTTAGAGTATAACAAAGTCCCCTGATCGAGTATAACAAAGTCCCCTAGTTGAGTATAACAAAGTCCCTTGATCAAGTATAACATATTCCCTGATTGTATATAACAAAGTCCTCTGGTCGAGTATAAAAAAGTCCCCTGATCGTTTATAACAAAGTCCCCCGGTCGAGTAGAGCAAAGGGCCCTGATCGAGTAAGACAAAGTCCCCTGATCGAGTATAACAAAGTCCCATGATCGAGTATAAAAAAGCCCCCGAGACGAGTAAACAAAGTCGTCTGATCGAGTATAACAAAGTCCCCTAATCGAGTATAACAAAGACCCCTGGTCGACTATAGCAAAGTCCCCTGGTCGAGTATAACAATGCCTCCTCATCGAGTATAACAAAGTCCCCTAATCAAGTATAACAAAGTCCCCTAATCGAGTATAACAAAGACCCTGGTCGAGTATAACAAAGTCCCTTAATCGAGTATAAAAAAGTCCCATGGTCGACTATAGCAAAGTCCCCTGGTCTAGTATAACAAAGGCCCCTCATCGAGTATAACAAACTCCATTGGTCAAGTATAAAAAAGTTCCCTGGTCGAGTATAACAAAGTCCCCTAATCGAGTATAACAAAGTACCCTTTTCGAGTATAGCAAAGTCCCCTGATGGAGTATGACAAAGCCTCCTGATCGAGTATAACAAAGTCCCCTAATCGAGTATAACAAAGCCCCCTGTTCGAGTATAACGAAGTCCCCTGGTCGAGTATAGCAAAGTCCCATCATCGAGTATAACAAAGCCTCCTGATCGAGTATAACAAAGTCCCCTGATCGAGTATAACAAAGTCCCCTGTTCGAGTCTAACAAAGTCCCCTTATCGAATATAACAAATTCCCCTTATCGAGTATAACAAAGTCCCCTTATCGAGTATAACAAAGTCCCCTAATCGAGTATAACAAAGGCCCCTGGTCGAGTATAACAAAGTTCCCTGATCTAGTGTAACAAAAGCCCCTGATCGAGAATAACAAAGTCCCCTAATCGAGCATAAAAATGTCCCCTGGTTCAGTGTAACAAAGTCCCCTGATCGAGTATAACAAAGTCCCCTAATCAAGTATAACAAAGTCCCCTGATCGAGTTTAACAAAGTCGCCTGATCGAGTATAACATATCCTCTGATCGAGTATAACAAAGTCCTCTGGCCGAGTATGACAAAGTCCACTGATCGAGTATAACAAAGTCCCCTGGTCGAGTATAACAAAGTCCCCTGATCGAGTATAACCAAGGCCCCTCATCGAGTTTAGCAAAGTCCATTGGTTAAATATAGGAAAGTCCACTGATCGAGTATAACAAAGTCCCAGATCGAGCATAACAATGTCCCCTGATCGATTATAACAAAGTCCCCTGGTCGAGAATAGCAAAGGGCCCTGATCGAGTAAGACAAAGTCCCCTGATCGAGTATAACAAAGTCCCCTAATCGAGTATAACAAAGCCCCCTGGACGAGTATAACAAAGTTCCCTGATCGAGTATAACAAAGTCCTATGATCGAGTATAATAAAGTCCCCTGGTCCAGTATAACAAAGTCCCCTGATCGAGTATAACATATCCCCTGATCGAGAATTACAAAGTCGCCTGGCCCAGTATAACAAAAACCCCAGATCGAGCGTAACAAAGTCCCCTGATCGATATAACAAAGTCCCCTGATCGAGTATAACAAAGCCCCCTGGACGAGTATAACAAAGACCCCTGATCGTGTATAACAAAGTCCCCTGATCGAGTATTACATATCCCCTGATCAAATATAAGAAAGTCCCTGGTGGAGTATAAGAAAGTCCCCTGATCGAGTGTAACAAAAGTCCCCTGATCAAGAATAACAAAGTCCCCTGATCGAGTATAAAAATGTCCCCTGGTCCAGTGTAACAAAGTCCCCTGATCGAGTATAAAAAAGTTCCCTGGCCCAGTATAACAAAGTCCCTAGATCGAGCATACCAAAGTTCACTGATCGAGTATAGCAAAGTCCCCTGATCGAGTATAACAAAGCCCCCTAGACGAGTATAACAAAGTTCCCTCATCGAGTAAAACAAAGTCCCCTAATCGAGTATAACAAAGTCCCCTGGTCCAGTATATCAAAGTCCCCTGATCAAGTATAACATATCCCCTGATAGAGTATAACAACGTCTCCTGGACCAGTTTAACAAAGTCCCCAGATCGAGCATAACAAAGTCCCCTAATCGATTATAACAAAGTCCCCTGGTCGAGTATAACAAAGGGGCCCGATCGAGTAAGACAAAGTCCCCTGATCGAGCATAACAAAGTCCCCTGTTCCTAGTATAACAAAGCCCCCTGGACGAGTATAACAAAGTCCCCTGAACCGAGTATAACAAAGTCCCCTGATCGAGTAAAACATATCCCCTGATCGAGTATAAAGAAGTCCCTGGTGGAGTATAACAAAGTCCCCTGGTCGAGTATTGCAAATTCCCCTCATCGAGTATAACAAAGGCCCCTCATCGAGTATAACAAAGTCCTCTGATCAAGTATAACATAGTCCCCTAATCGAGTAAAACAAAGTCCCCTAATAGAGTATAACAAAGGCCCCTGGTCGAGTATAACAAGTTCCCTAGTCGAGTGTAACAAAAGTCCCCTGATCGAGTATAACAAAGTCCCCTGATCGAGTATAAAAATGTCCCCTGGTCCAGTGTAACAAAGTGCCCTGATCGAGTATAAAAAAGTTCCCTGGCCCAGTATAATAAAGTCCCTAGATCGAGCATACCAAAGTCCCCTGATCGTTTATAACAAAGTCCCCCGGTCGAGTATAGCAAAGGGCCCTGATCGAGAAAGACAAAGTCCCCTGATCGAGTATAACAAAGTCCCATGATCGAGTATACAAAAGCCCCCTAGACGAGTATAACAAAGTCGTCTGGTCGAGTATAACAAAGTCCCCTAATCGAGTATAACAAAGTCCCCTGGTCGACTATAGCAAAGTCCCCTGGTCGAGTATAACAAAGCCTCCTCATCGAGTATAACAAAGTCCCCTAATCGAGTATAACAAAGTCCCCTAATCGAGTATAACAAAGATCCTGGTCGAGTATAACAAAGTCCCTTAATCGAGTATAACAAAGTCCCCTGGTTGACTATAGCAAAGTCCCCTGGTCGAGTATAACAAAGGCCCCTCATCGAGTATAACAAACTCCATTGGTCAAGTATAAAAAAGTTCCCTGGTCGAGTATAACAAAGTCCCCTAATCGAGTATAACAAAGCCCCCTTTTCGAGTATAGCAAAGTCCCCTGATGGAGTATGACAAAGCCTCCTGATCGAGTATAACAAAGTCCCCTAATCGAGCATAACAAGCCCCCTGTTCGAGTATAACGAAGTCCCCTGGTCGAGTATAGCAAAGTCCCCTCATCGAGTATAACAAAGCCTCCTGATCGAGTATAACAAAGTCCCCTGATCGAGTATAACAAAGTCCCCTGTTCGAGTCTAACAAAGTCCCCTTCTCGAGTATAACAAATTCCCCTTATCGAGTATAACAAAGTCCCCTTATCGAGTATAACAAAGTCCCCTAATCGAGTATAACAAAGGCCCCTGGTCGAGTATAACAAAGTTCCCTGATCGAGTGTAACAAAAGTCCCCTGATCGAGAATAACAAAGTCCCCTAATCGAGCATAAAAATGTCCCCTGGTTCAGTGTAACAAAGTCCCCTGATCGAGTATAACAAAGTCCCCTAATCAAGTATAACAAAGTCCCCTGATCGAGTTTAACAAAGTCGCCTGATCGAGTATAACATATCCTCTGATCGAGTATAACAAAGTCCTCTGGCCGAGTATGACAAAGTCCCCTGATCGAGTATAACAAAGTCCCCTGGTCGAGTATAACAAAGTCCCCTGGTCGAGTATAACAAAATTCCATGATCGAGTGTAACAAAAGTCCCCTGATCGAGAATAACAAAGTCCCCTAATCGAGCAAAAAAATGTCCCCTGGTTCAGTGTAACAAAGTCCCCTGATCGAATATAACAAAGTCCCCTAATCAAGTATAACAAAGTCCCCTGATCGAGTTTAACAAAGTCGCCTGATCGAGTATAACATATCCTCTGATCGAGTATAACAAAGTCCTCTGGCCGAGTATGACAAAGTCCCCTGATCGAGTATAACAAAGTCCCCTGGTCGAGTATAACAAAGTCCCCTGATCGAGTATAACCAAGGCCCCTCATCGAGTTTAGCAAAGTCCATTGGTCAAATATAGGAAAGTCCACTGATCGAGTATAACAAAGTCCCAGATCGAGCATAACAATGTCCCCTGATCGATTATAACAAAGTCCCCTGGTCGAGAATAGCAAAGGGCCCTAATCGAGTAAGACAAAGTCCTCTGATCGAGTATAACAAAGTCCCCAAATCGAGTATAACAAAGCCCCCTGGACGAGTATAACAAAGTTCCCTGATCGAGTTTAACAAAGTCCTATGATCGAGTATAATAAAGTCCACTGGTCCAGTATAACAAAGTCCCCTTATCGAGTATAACATATCCCCTGATCGAGAATTACAAAGTCGCCTGGCCCAGTATAACAAAGTCCCCAGATCGAGCGTAACAAAGTCCCCTGATCGATTATAACAAAGTCCCCAGGTCGAGTATAACAAAGGCCCTGCCAAGAATGAGACAAAGTCCCCTGATCGAGTATAACAAAGTCCCCTGATCGAGTATAACAAAGCCCCCTGGACGAGTATAACAAAGACCCCTGATCGTGTATAACAAAGTCCCCTGATCAAGTATTACATATCCCCTGATCAAATATAAGAAAGTCCCTGGTTGAGTATAAGAAAGACCCCTGATCGAGTGTAACAAAAGTCCCCTGATCAAGAATAACAAAGTCCCCTGATCGAGTATAAAAATGTCCCCTGGTCAAGTGTAACAAAGTCCCCTGATCGAGTATAAAAAAGTTCCCTGGCCCAGTATAACAAAGTCCCTAGATCGAGCATACCAAAGTTCCCTGATCGAGTATAGCAAAGTCCTCTGGTCGAGTATGACAAAGTCCCCTGATAGAGTATAACAAAGTCCCCTGGTTGAGTATAACAAAGTCCCCTGATCGAGTATATCATATCTCCTGATTGAGTATAACAAAGTCCTCTGGTCGAGTATAAAAAAGTCCCCTGATCGAGTATAACAAAATCCCATATTCGATTATAACAAAGCCCCCTCATCGAGTATAACAAAGGCCCCTCATCGAGTATAACAAAGTCCATTGGTCAAGTATAAAAAAGATCCCTGGTCGAGTATAACAAAGTCCCCTAATCGAGTATAACAATGTCCCCTTGTCGAGTATAGCAAAGTCCCCTGATCGAGTATAACAAAGCCTCCTGATCGAGTATAACAAAGTCCCATGATCGAGTATAACAAAGCCCAATGCTCGAATATAACAAAGTCCCCTGGTCGAGTCCAAAAAAGGCCTCTAATCGAGTATAAGAAAGTCCCCTGATCGAGTATAACAAAGCCACCTAATCGAGTATAACAAAGTCCCCTGGTCGAGTATAACAAAGTCCCCTGTTCGAGTCTAACAAAGTCCCCTAATCGAGTATAACAAAGTCCCCTGGTCGAGTATAACAAAGTCCCCTGTTCGAGTCTATCAAAGTCCCCTTATGGAGTATAACAAATTCCCCTTATCGAGTTTAACAAAGTTCCCTTATCGAGTATAACAAAGTCCCCTAATCGAGTATAACAAAGGACCCTGGTCGAGTATAACAAAGTCCCCTCATCGAGTGTAACAAAAGTCCCCTGATCGAGTATAACAAAGTCCCCTGATCGAGTATAAAAATGTCCCCTGGTCCAGTGTAACAAAGTCCCCTGATCGAGTATAAAAAAAGTTCCCTGGCCCAGTATAATAAAGTCCCTAGATCGAGCATACCAAAGTCCCCTGATCGTTTATAACAAAGTCCCCCGGTCGAGTATAGCAAAGGGCCCTGATCGAGTAAGACAAAGTCCCCTGATCGAGTATAACAAAGTCCCCTGATCGAGTATAAAAAAGCCCCCTAGACGAGTATAACAAAGTCCTCTGGTCGAGTATAACAAAGTCCCCTAATCGAGTATAACAAAGTCCCCTGGTCGACTATAGCAAAGTCCCCTGGTCGAGTATAACAATGCCTCCTCATCGAGTATAACAAAGTCCCCTAATCAAGTATAACAAAGTCCCCTAATCGAGTATAACAAAGACCCTGGTCGAGTATAACAAAGTCCCTTAATCGAGTATAACAAAGTCCCCTGGTCGACTATAGCAAAGTCCCCTGGTCGAGTATAACAAAGCCTCCTCATCGAGTATAACAAAGTCCCCTAATCGAGTATAACAAAGTCCCCTAATCGAGTATAACAAAGTCCCTGGTCGAGTATAACAAAGTCCCTTAATCGAGTATAACAAAGTCCCCTGGTCGACTATAGCAAAGTCCCCTGGTCGAGTATAACAAAGGTCCCTCATCGTGTATAACAAACTCCATTGGTCAAGTATAAAAATGTTCCCTGGTCGAGTATAACAAAGTCCCCTAATCGAGTATAACAAAGTTCCCTTTTCGAGTATAACGAAGTCCCCTGGTCGAGTATAGCAAAGTCCCCTCATCGAGTATAACAAAGCCTCCTGATTGAGTATAACAAAGTCCCCTGATCGAGTATAAAAAAGTCCCCTGTCGAGTATAACAAAGCCCCCTGCTCGAGTATAACAAAGTCTCCTGATCGAGTCCAAAAAAGGCGTCAAATCGAGTATAACAAAGTTTCCTGATCTAGTATAACAAAGGCCCCTGATCGAGTATAACAAAGGCCCCTCATCGAGTATAAGAAAGTCCCCTGATCGAGTATAACAAAGCCGCCGTATCGAGTATAACAAAGTCCCGTGGTCGAGTATAACATATCCCCTGATCGAGTATAACAAAGTCCCTGGTGGAGTATAACAAAGTCCCCTGGTCGAGTATAACAAAGTTTTCTAATCGAGCATAACAAAGGCCCCTTGTCGAGTATAACAAAGTCCCCTAATCAAGTATAACAAAATCCCCTGATCGAGTATAGCAAAGTCCTCTGTTCGAGTATAACATATCCCCTGATCGAGTATAACAAAATCCTCTGGTCGAATATGACAATGTCCCCTGATCGAGTATAAAAAAGTCCCCTGGTCCAGTTTAACAAAGTCCCATTATCGAGTATAACAAAGTCCCCTAATCGAGTATAACAAAGGCCCCTGGTCGAGTATAACAAAGTCCCCTGATCGAGTATAAAAATGTCCCCTGGTCCAGTGTAACAAAGTCCCCTGATCGAATATAAAAAAGTCCGCTTGCCCAGTATAATAAAGTCTCTAGATCGAGCATACCAAAGTCCACTAGTCGATTATAACAAAGTCTCCCGGTCGAGTATAGCAAACGGCCCTGATCGAGTAAGACAAAGTCATCTGATCGAGAATAACAAAGTCCTCTGATCGAGTATAACAAAGCCCCCTGGATGAGTATAACAAAGTCCCCTGGTCCAGTATAACAAAGTCCCCTGATCGAGTGTAACATATCCCCTGATCGAGTATAACAACGTCTCCTGGCCCAGTTTAACAAAGTGCCCAGATCGAGCATAACAAAGTCCCCTAATCGATTATAACAAAGTCCCCTGGTCGAGTATAACATATACCCTGATCGAGTATAACAAAGGCCCTGGTGGAGTATAACAAAGTCCCCTGGTCGAGAATAACAAAGTTTTATAATCGAGCATAACAAAGGCACCTGGTCGAGTATAACAAAGTCCTCTCATCAAGTATAACAAAGTCCCCTAATTGAGTATAACAAAGTCCCCTAATCAAGTATAACAAAGTCCCCTGATCGAGTATAACATATCCCCTGATCGAGTATAACAAAGTCCCCTGATCGAGTATAACAAAGTCCCCTGGTCGAGTATAACAAAACCCCCTCATGAAATATAACAAAGGCCCCTAATCGAGTATAACAAAGTCCCCTGAATGAGTATAACAAAGTCCTCTGGTTGAGTATAACAAAGTCCCCTAATCGAGTATAACATATCCCCTGATCGAGTATAACAAAGTCCCCTGATCGAGTATAACAAAGGCCCCTCATCGAGTATAGCAAAGTCCATTGGTCAAATATAGGAAAGTCCACTCATCGAGTATAACAAAGTCCCAGATCGAGCATAACAAAGTCCCGTGGTCGAGTATAGCAAAGGGCCATGATCGAGTAAAACAAAGTCCCCTGGTCGAGTATAACAAAGGCCCTGATCGAGTAAGACAAAGTCCCCTGATCGAATATAAAAAAGTCCCCTGATCGAGTATAACAAAGCCCCCTGGACGAGTATAACAAAGACCCATGATCGAATTTAACAAAGTCCCCTGATCGAGTATTACATATCCCCTGATGGAGTATAACAAAGTCCCCTGATCGAGTATAACAAAGTCCCCTGGTCGAGTATAACAAAACCCCCTCATAAAATATAACAAAGGCCCCTAATCGAGTATAACAAAGTCCCCTGAATGAGTATAACAAAGTCATCTGGTTGAGTATAACAAAGTCCCCTGATCGAGTATAACATATCCCCTGATCGAGTATAACAAAGTTCCCTGATCGAGTATAACAAAGGCCCCTCATCGAGTATAGCAGAGTCCATTGGTCAAATATAGGAAAGTCCACTGATCGAGTATAACAAAGTCCCAGATCGAGCATAACAAAGTCCCCTGGTCGAGTATAGCAAAGGGCCATGATCGAGTAAAACAAAGTCCCCTGGTCGAGTATAACAAAGGCCCTGATCGAGTAAGACAAAGTCCCCTGATCGAAAATAAAAAAGTCCCCTGATCGAGTATAACAAAGCCCCCTGGACGAGTATAACAAAGACCCCTGATCGAATATAACAAAGTCCCCTGATCGAGTATTACATATCCCCTGATCGAATATAACAAAGTCCTTGGTGGAGTATAACAAAGTCCCCTGATCGAGTATCACAAAGTCTCCTGGTCGAGTATAACAAAGTTTTCTAATCGAGTATAAAAAGGCCCCTCGTCGAGTTTAACAAAGTCCTCTGATCGAGAATAACAAAGTCCCCTGATCGAGTGTAACATATCACCTGATCGAGTATAACAAAGTCTTCCGGTCGAGTATAACAAAGTCCCCTGATCGAGTATAACAAAGGCCCCTCATCGAGTATAGCAAAGTCCGTTGGTCAAATATAGTAAAGTCCACTCATCGAGTATAACAAAGTCCCCGATCGAGTATAACAAAGGCCTCTGTCGAGCGCATAAAAGTCCCCTGATCAAGCATAAAAGTCCCCTGGCTTCATATAACAGTCCCCCAATCGAGTATAACAACAAAGTCCCCTGGTCGAGACATAACAAAGTCCCGGATCGAGTATAACAAAGTCCCTCTATCGAGTATAACATATCCTCTGATCGAGTATAACAAAGTCTTCTGGTCGAGTATGACAAATTCCCCTGATAGAGTATAACAAAGTCCCCTGGTTGAGTATAACAAAGTCCCCTGATCGAGGATAACATATCTCCTGATTGAGTATAACAAAGTCCTCTGTTCGAGTAAAAAAAAGTCCCCTGATCGAGGATAACAAAAACCCATGGTCGATTATAACGAATTCCCTCATCGAGTATAACAAAGGCCCCTCATCGAGTATAACAAAGTCCATTGGTCAAGTTTAAAAAAGATCCCTGGTCGAGTATAACAAAGTACCCTGATCGAGTATAACAATGTCCCCTGGTCGAGTATAGCAAAGTCCCCTGATCGAGTATAACAAAGCCTCCTGATCGATTATAACAAAGTCCCCTGATCGATTATAACAATGCCCAATGCTCGAGTATAACAAAGTCCCCTGGTCGAGTCCAAAAAAGGCCTCTAATCGAGTATAAGAAAGTCCCCTGATCGAGTATAACAAAGCCACCTAATCGAGTATGACAAAGTCGCCTGGTCGAGTATAACAAAGTCCCCTGTTCGAGTCTATCAAAGTCCCCTTATCGATTATAACACATTCCCCTTATCGAGTTTAACAAAGTTCCTTTATCAAGTATAACAAAGTCCCCTAATCGAGTATAACAAAGGACCCTGGTCGAGTATAACAAAGTCCCCTCATCGAGTGTAACAAAAGCCTCCTGATCGAGTATAACAAAGTCCCCTAATCGAGTATAAAAATGTCCCCTGGTCCAGTGTAACAAAGTCCCCTGATCAAGTATAAAAAAGTTCCCTGGCCCAGTATAATAAAGTCCCTAGATCGAGCATACCAAAGTCCCCTGATCGTTTATAACAAAGTCCCCCGGTCGAGTATAGCAAAGGGCCCTAATCGAGTAAGACAAAGTCCCCTGATCGAGTATAACAAAGTCCCTGATCGAGTATAAAAAAGCCCCCTAGACGAGTATAGCAAAGTCCCCTGATCGAGTATAACATATCACCTGATCGAGTATAACAAAGTCCTCTGGTCGAGTATAACAAAGTCCCCTGATCGAGTATAACAAAGGCCCCTCATCAAGTATAGCAAAGTCCATTGGTCAAATGCAGTAAAGTCCACTCATCGAGTATAACAAAGTCCCCCGATCGAGTATAACAAAGGCCTCTGGTCGAGTAAGACAAAGTCCCTTGATCAAGTATAAAAAAGTCCCCTGGTCAAGTATAACAAAGTCCTCTGGTCGAGTATAAAAAAGTCCCCTGATCGAGTATAACAAAATCCCCTGGTCGAGTATAACAAAGTCCCCTCATCGAGTATAACAAAGGCCCCTCATCGAGTAAAACAAATTCCATTGGTCAAGTATATAAAAGATCCCTGGTCGAGTATAACAAAGTCTCCTGATCGAGTATAACAATGTCCCCTGGTCGAGTATAGCAAAGTCCCCTGATCGAGTATAACAAAGCCTCCTCATCGAGTATAACAAAGTCACCTGATCGAGTATAACAAAGCCCAATGCTCGAGTATAACAAAGTCCCGTGGTCGAATCCAAAAAAGGCCTCTAATCGAGTATAAGAAAGTCCCCTGACCGAGTATAACAAAGCCGCCTAATCGAGTATAACAAAGTCCCCTGGTCGAGTATAACAAAGTGCCCAGTTCGAGTCTATCAAAGTCCCCTTGTCGAGTATAACAAATTCCCCTTATCGAGTTTAACAAAGTTCCCTTATAGAGTATAACAAAGTTCCCTAATCGAGTATAACAAAGGCCCCTGGTCGAGTATAACAAAGTCCCCTGATCGAGTTTAACAAAAGTCCCCTGATCGAGTATAACAAAGTCCCCTGATCGAGTATAAAAATGTCCCCTGGTCCAGTTTAACAAAGTCCCCTGATCGAGTATAAAAAAGTTCCCTGGCCCAGTATAACAAAGTCCTTAGATCGAGCATACCAAAGTCCCCTGATCGTTTATAAAAAAGTTCCCCGGTCGAGTATAGCAAAGGGCCCTGATCGAGTAAGACAAAGTCCCATGATCGAGTATAACAAAGTCCCCTGATCGAGTATAAAAAAGCCGCCTAGACGAGTATAACAAAGTCCTCTGGTCGAGTATAACAAACACCCTTAATCGAGTATAACAAAGTCCCCTGGTCGACTATAGCAAAGTCCCCTGGTCGAGTATAGCAAAGCCTCCTCATCGAGTATAACAAAGTCCCCTAATCGAGTATAACAAAGTCCCCTAATCGAGTATAACAAAGTCCCTGGTCGAGTATAATAAAGTCCCTTAATCGAGTATAACAAAGTCCCCTGGTCGACTATAGCAAAGTCCCCTGGTCGAGTATAACAAAGGCCCCTCATCGAGTATAACAAACTCCATTGGTCAAGTATAAAAAAGTTCCCTGGTCGAGTATAACAAAGTCCCCTAATCGAGTATAACAAAGTCCCCTTTTCGAGTATAGCAAAGTCCCCTGATGGAGTATAGCAAAGTCCCCTGATGGAGTATAACAAAGCCTACTGATCGAGTATAACAATGTCCCCTAATCGAGTATAACAAAGCCCCCTGTTCGAGTATAACGAAGTCCCCTGGTCGAGTATAGCAAAGTCACCTCATTGAGTATAACAAAGCCTCCTGATCGAGTACAACAAAGTCCCCTGATCGAGTATAACAAAGCCCCCTGCTCGAGTATAACAAAGTCCACTGATCGAGTCCAAAAAAGACCTCAAATCGAGTATAACAAAGTCCCCTGATATAGTATAACAAAGGCCCCTGATCGAGTATAACAAAGGCCCCTCATCGATTATAAGAAAGTCCCCTGATCGAGTATAACAAAGCCGCCTAATCGAGTATAACAAAGTCCCGAGGTCGAGTATAACATATCCCCTGATCGAGTATAACAAAGTCCCTGGTGGAATATAACAAAGTCCCCTGGTCGAGTATAACAAAGTTTTCTAATCGAGCATAACAAAGGCCCCTTGTCGAGTATAACAAAGTCCTCTGATCAAGTATAACAAAGTCCCCTGATCGAGTATAACAAAGTCCCCTAATCTAGTATAACAAAGTCCCCTGATCGAGTATAGCAAAGTCCTCTGTTCGAGTATAACATATCCCCTGATCGAGTATAACAAAATCCTCTGGTCGAATATGACAAAGTCCCCTGATCGAGTATAAAAAAGTCCCCTGGTCCAGTATAACAAAGTCCCATTATCGAGTATAACACAGTCCCCTAATCGAATGTAACAAAAGTCCCCTGATCGAGTATAACAAAGTCCCCTAATCGAGTATAAAAATGTCCCCTGGTCCAGTGTAACAAAGTCCCCTGATCGAATATAAAAAAGTCCGCTTGCCCAGTATAATAAAGTCCCTAGATCGAGCATACTAAAGTCCACTGATCGATTATAACAAAGTCCCCCGGTCGAATATAGCAAACGGCCCTGATCGAGTAAGACAAAGTCATCTGATCGAGTATAACAAAGTCCTCTGATCGAGTATAACAAAGCCCCCTGGATGAGTATAACAAAGTCTCCTGGTCCAGTATAACAAAGTCCCCTGATCGAGTATAACATATCCCCTGATCCCGTATAACAACGTCTCCTGCCCCAGTATAACAAAGTGCCCAGATCGAGCATAACAAAGTCCCCTAATCGATTATAACAACGTCCTCTGGTCGAGTATAACAAAGGGCCCTGATCGAGTAAGACAAAGTCCCCTCATCGAGTATAACAAAGTCCTTTGATACTAGTATAACAATGTCCCCTGGACGAGTATAACAAAGTCCCCTCTACCGAGTATAACAAAGTCCCCTGATCGAGTATAACATATCCCCTGATCGAGTATAACAAAGGCCCAGATGGAGTATAACAAAGTCCCCTGGTCGCGAATAACAAAGTTTTCTAATCGAGCATAACAAAGGCCCCTGGTCGAGTATAACAAAGTCCTCTGATCAAGTATAACAAAGTTCCCTAATCGAGTATAACAAAGTCCCCTAATCAAGTATAACAAAGTCCCCTGATCGAGTATAACATATCCCCTGATCGTGTCTAACAAAGTCCCCTGATCGAGTATCACAAAGTCCCCTGGTCGAGTATAACAAAACCCTCTCATAAAATATAACAAAGGCCCGTAATCGAGTATAACAAAGTCCCCTGAATGAGTATAACAAAGTCCTCTGGTTGAGTATAACAAAGTCCCCTGATCGAGTATAACATATCCCCTGATCGAGTATAACAAAGTCCTCTGGTCGAGTATAAAAAAGTCCCCTGATCGCATATAACAAAGTCTCCTGGTCGTGTATAACAAAGTCCCCTGATCGAGTATAACAAAGGCCCCTCATTGAGTAGAACAAATTCCATTGGTCAAGTATAAAAAAGTCCCCTGGTTCGAGTATAACAAAGTCCCCTAATCGAATATAACAAAGTCCTCTGGTCGAGTATAAAAAAGTCCCCTGATCGAGTAAACAAAGTCCCCTGCTCGAGTATAACGATCGAGCATAACAAATTTCCCTAATCGAATATAACAAAGTCCTCTGGTCAAGTATAAAAAAGTCCCCTGGTCGAGTATAACAAAGTCCCGGTTCGTGTATAACAAAGTCCCCTGGTCGAGTATAGCAAAGTCCCCTGATAAAGTATAACAAAGCCTCCTCATCGAGTATAACAAAGTCCCCTGATCGAATATAACAAAGCCCCCTGCTCGAGTATAAGAAAGTCACCTGATCGAGTATAACAAAGTCTCCTGATCGAGTATAACAAAGGCCCCTCATCGAGTCCAAAAAAGGCCCCTAATCGAGTGTAACAAAGTCCCCTGGTCGAGTATAGCAAAGTCCCCTGATAAAGTATAACAAAGCCTCCTCATCGAGTATAACAAAGTCCCCTGATCGAATATAACAAAGCCCCCTGCTCGAGTATAAGAAAGTCCCCTGATCGAGTATAACAAAGCCGCCTAATCGAGTATAACAAAGTCCCCTGGTCGAGAATAACAATGTCCCCTGTTCGAGTATAACAAAGTCCACTGGTCGAGTATAGCAAAGTCCCCTGATCGAATATGACAAAGCCTCCTGATCGAGTATAACAAAGTCCCCTAATCGGGGTATAACAAAGCCCCCTGCTCGAGTATAACAAAGTCCCCTGGTCGAGTATAGCAAAGTCCCCTGATCGAGTATAACAAAGCCTCCTGATCGAGTATAACAAAGTCCCCTGATCGAGTATAACAAAGCCCCCTGCTCGAGTATAACAAAGTCCCCTAATCGAGTCCAAAAAAGGCCTCTAATCGTGTATAACAAAATCCCCTGATCTAGTATAACAAAGGCCCCTTATCGAGTATAACAAAGGCCCCACATCGAGCATAACAAAGTCCCCTGATCGAACATAACAAAGCCGCCTAAATGAGTATAACAAAGTCCCCTGGTCGAGTAAAACAAAGTCCCCTGTTCGAGTCTAACATTAAGTCCCCTTATCGCGTATAACAAATTCCCTTATCAAGTATAATAAAGTCCCCTTATCGAGTATAACAAAGTCCATTGGTCAAGTATAAAAAAGTCCCCTGGTCCAGTATAACAAAGTCCCCTAATCGAGTACAAAAAAGTCCCCTGGCCCAGTGTAACAAAGCCCCCATATCGTGCATAACAAAGTCCCCTAATCGATTATAGCAAAGTCCCCTGGTCGAGTATGACAAAGTCCCCTCATTGAGTATAAAAAAGCCCCCTAGTTGAGTATAACAAAGTTCCCTGATCGAGTATAACAAAGTCCCCTGATCGAGTATAACAATACCCCCTGGATGAGTATAACAAAGTCCCCTGCTACAGTATAACAAAGTCCCCTGATCGAGTATAACATATCCCCTGATCGAGTATAACAACGTCTCCTGGCCCAGTTTAACAAAGTCCCCAGATCGAGCATAACAAAAGACCCCATCGAAGTATGTCCATCGTCAAACAGGGGAAAGTCCACTGATCATATGACAAAGTCCCCTGATCATATAAAAAAAGTCCCCTGGTCGAGTAAAACAAAGTCCCCTGATCGAGTATAACAAAGTCCCCTGGTCGAGTATAACAAAACTCTTCATCAAGCAGAAGCAACAAAGGCCCTTAATCTAGTATAAAGTCCCCTGATTGAGTATGCTAAATGTCCCCTGATCGAGTATAACAAAGTCCCCTGGTCGAGTATAACAAAACCCCCTCATCAAGTATAACAAAGGCCCCTAATCGAGTATAAACAAAGTCCCCTGGTCGAGTATAACAAAGTCCCCTGGTCGTGTATAACAAAGTCCCCTGGTCGAGTATAGCAAAGTCCCGTGATCAAGTATAACAAAGCCTCCTGATAGAGTATAACAATGTCCCCTGATCGAATATATTAAAGCCCCCTGCACGAGTATAAGAAAGTCCTCCGTTCGAGTATAACAAAGTCTCCTTATCGAGTATTACAAAGGCCCCTCATCGATTCCAAAAAAGGCCCCTAATCGAATATAAAAAGTCCCCTGATCTAGTATAACAAAGCCTCCTGATCGAGTATAACAAAGTCCCCTGATCGAGTATAACAAAGCCCCCTGCTCGAGTATAACAAAGTCCCCTAATCGAGTCCAAAAAAGGCCTCAAATCGTGTATAACAAAGTCCCCTGATCTAGTATAACAAAGGCCCCTTATCGAGTATAACAAAGGCCCCACATCGAGCATAAGAAAGTACCCTGATCGAACATAACAAAGCCACCTAATCGAGTATAACAAAGTCCCCTGGTCGAGTAAAACAAAGTCCCCTGTTCGAGTCTAACATTAAGTCCCCTTATCGAGTATAACAAATTCCCTTATCAAGTATAATAAAGTCCCCTTATCGAGTATAACAAAGTCCATTGGTCAAGTATAAAAAAGTCCCCTGGTCCAGTATAACAAAGTCCCCTAATCGAGTACAAAAAAGTCCCCTGGCCCAGTGTAACAAGGCCCCCATATCGTGCATAACAAAGTCCCCTGATCGATTATAACAAAGTCCCCTGGTCGAGTATGACAAAGTCCCCTCATTGAGTATAAAAAAGCCCCCTAGTTGAGTATAACAAAGTTCCCTGATTGAGTATAACAAAGTCCCCTGATCGAGTATAACAATACTCCCTGGATGAGTATAACAAAGTCCCCTGGTCGAGTATGACAAAGTCCCCTCATTGAGTATAAAAAAACCCCTAGTTGAGAATAACAAAGTCCCCTGCTATAGTATAACAAAGTCCCCTGATCGAGTATAACATATCCCCTGATCGAGTATAACAACGTCTCCTGGCCCAGTTTAACAAAGTCCCCAGATCGAGCATAACAAAGTCCCCTAATCGATTATAACAAAGTCCCCTGGGCGAGTATAACAAAGGGCCCTGATCGAGTAAGACAAAGTCCCCTCATCGAGTATAACCTAGTCCTCTGATGCTAGTATAACAAAGCCCCTGGACGAGTATAACAAAGTCCCCTGAACCGAGTATAACAAAGTCCCCTGATCGAGTACAACATATCCCCTGATCGAGTATATGTGTCCCTGGTGGGTATAACAAAGTCCCTGGTCGAGTATAACAAAGTTTTTCTAATCAGCGAGCATAACAAACGCCCTGGTCGAGTATAACCAAAAGTCCTCTGATCCAAGTATAACAAAGTCCCTGATCGAGTATAACAAAGTCCCCTGATCGAGTATAACAAAGCCCCCTGGACGAGTATAACAATGTCCCCTAATCGAGTCTAACAAAGTCCCTGATCGAGTATAACAAAGTCCCCTGGTCCAATATAACAAAGACCCTCATCGAGAGCCTATGTAAAGTCCATCGCTCCAAATATAGGAAAAGTCCGCGATCGAGTGTAATAAAGTCCCTGATCAAGTATAAAGAAGTCCTTGTCCAGAAGTATAACAAAGTACCCTGATCGAGTATAACAAAGTCCCCTGGTCGAGTATAACAAAACCCCCTCATCAAGTATAACAAAGGCCCCTAATCGAGTATAACAAAGTCCCCTGATTGAGTATAACAAGGTCCCCTGATCGAGTATAACAAAGTCCTCTGGTCGAGTATAAAAAAGTCCCCTGATCGAGTATAACAAAGTCCCTTGCTCGAGTATAACAAATGCCCCTGATCGAGTATAATAAAGGGCCCTCATCGAGTATAACAAAGTCCATTGGTCAAGTATAAAAAAGTCCCCTGGTCGAGTATAACAAAGTCCCCTGGTCGTGTATAACAAAGTCCCCTGGTCGAGTATAGCAAAGTCCCGTGATCAAGTATAAGAAAGCCTCCTGATAGAGTATAACAAAGTCCCCTGATCGAATATAACAAATCCCCCTGCACGAGTATATGAAAGTCCTCCGTTCGGATATAACAAAGTCTCCTGATCGAGTATTACAAAGGCCCCTCATCGATTCCAAAAAAGGCCCCTAATCGAATATAAAAAGTCCCCTGATCTAGTATAACAAAGGCCTCTGATCGAGTATAACAAAGGCCCCTCATCGAGTATAACAAAGTCCCATGATCGATTATTACAAAGACGCCTAATCGAGTATAACGAAGTCCCCTGGTCGAGTATAACAAAGTACCCTGTTCGAGTCAAACATTAAGTCCCCTTATCGAGTATAACAAATTCCCTTATCAAGTATAATAAAGTCCCCTTATCGAGTATAACAAAGTCCCCTGATCGAGTATAACAAAGGCCTCTGGTCGAGGATAACAAAGTCCCCTGATCGAGTATAACAAAAGTCCAGTGATCGAGTATAACAAAGTCCCTTGATCGAGTATAAAAAAGTCCCCTGGTCCAGTATAACAAAGTCCCCATATCGAGCATAACAAAGTCGCTTGATCGATTATAACAAAGTCCCCTGATCGAGTATAACAAAGTCCCCTGATCGAGTATAACATATCCCCTGATCGAGTATAACTAAGTCTAAAGGCCTAGTATAACAAAGTCCCCAGATCGAGCATAACAAAGTCCACTGATCGATTATAACAAAGTCACCAGACCGAGTATAACAAAGTCCCTTGGTCGAGAATAAAAAAGTCCCCTGATCCTAGTATAACAAAGCCCCCTGGACGAGTATAACAAAGTCCCCTGGTCGACTATAACAAGTCCCCTGATCGAGTATAACAAAGACCCCTCATCGAGTATAGCAAAGTCCATTGGTCAATTATAGGAAAGTACCCAGATCGAGCATAACAAAGTCCCCTGGTCGAGTATAACAAAACCCCCTCATCAAGTATAACAAAGGCCCCTAATCGAGTATAACAAAGCCCTCTGGTTAAGTATAACAAAGTCCCCTGATCGAGTAAAACAAAGTCCTCTGGTCGAGTATAAAATGTCACCTGATCGCGTATAACAAAGTCCCCTGGTCGTGTATAACAAAGTCACCTGATCGAGTATAAAAAAGGCCCCTCATTGAGTATAACAAAGTCCATTGGTCACGTATAAAAAAGTCCCCTGGTTCGAGTATAACAAAGTCCCCGAATCGAATATAACAAAGTCCCCTGCTCGAGTATTACAAAGTCCCCTGATCGTGTATAACAAAGTCCCCTGGTCGAATATAGCAAAGTCCCCTGATCAAGTATAACAAAGCCTCCTGATCGAGTATAACAAAGTCCCCTGATCGAATATAACAAAGCCCCTGCTCGAGTATAAGAAAGTCCCCTCATCGCGTATAACAAAGTCTCCTAGTCGAGTCTAAAAGAGGCCCCTAATCGAGTATAACAAAGTCCCCTGATCTAGTATAACAAAGGCCTCTGATCGAGTATAACAAAGGCCCCTTATCGAGTATAACGAAGTACCCTGATCGAATATAACAAAGTCCCCTAATCGAGTATAACAAATTCCCCTTATCGAGTATAACAAAGTCCCCTTACCGACTATAACAAAGTCCCCTGATGAAGTATAACAAAGGCCTCTGGTCGAGTATAACAAAGTCCCTTGATCGAGTATAACAAAAGTCCAGTGATCGAGTATAACAAAGTCCCTTGATCGAGTGTAAAAAAGTCCCCTGGTCCAGTATAACAAAGTCCCCTGATCGATTACAAAAAAATCCCCTGGCCCAGTGTAACAAAGTCCCCATATCGTGCATAACAAAGTCCCCTGATCGATTATAACAAAGTCCCCTGGTCGAGTATGACAAGGTCCCCCTCATCGAGTATAACAAAGCCTCCTGATCGAGTTTAACAAAGTCCCCTAGTCCAGTATAACAAAGTACCCTGATCGAGTATAACATATTCCCTAATCGAGTATAACAAAGTCTCCAGGCCCAGTATAACAAAGTCCCCAGATCGAGCATAACAAAGTCCCCTGATCGATTATAACAAAGTCCCCACACTGAGTATAACAAAGGCGTCTGGTCGAGTATAACAAAGTCCCCACACTGAGTATAACAAAGGCCTCTGGTCGAGTAAAACAAAGTCCCCTGGTCGAGAATGACAAAGTCCCCTGATCCTAGTATAACAAAGCCCCCTGGACGAGTATAACAAAGTCCCCTGGTCCAGTATAACAAAGTCCCCTGATCGAGTATAACAAAGGC
>NW_024748733.1:0-5137 GCF_018991925.1 Homarus americanus
GATAGTCAAGACATTCACATCGGTGTTTCGGTTGAGCAGCGAATGGCAGTGCTTTTACCTTTGGAAACGGATGCGTTTTCGTCTTTAATTAGAGAATTACCGTTGGATGAGCGGAGGGTGTCCTTGCCATGAGTAATGGGGCCATACAATGTTTTAGTGGAATTAAAAATTCGCGCTTCTTTATTATTCCATCATTCGTATTTTAGATTGCAAGTTCCAGCTGGGCTGCCGCATTTTTCTCATGGAAGGTATCAGCCTTGGTCCGAGACTAAGGGTTGTTCTACCAGTCAGTTAAAGCAGCACTTCTACCATCGACATTACGTTGATTTCTGAATCATTTTCATCAAACCGGTCATGGTGTATTTTTTTCAATCTGGCTGAAGGTTTCTCTGCAGGTTTTTGTCATAACCGAGTCGAGGATACCTTATTCGGCACTCAGATTTGGGTTGTTTGTTGTTGGTTTGCTTATCAGCCCATCCTCGATCTGCTATCTAAAAACATGTGCTATTGCTTGATCCTCCAGTCACGTGGTGGTAAAACCTCTTCTGGAGGCTTGTTCCCTTTACCGTTTTGGGGCGACATGAAGGGAGAGTTTGGCACTGACGAGCCGATGCTCTGTGCCACGGTGGTTTGAGCCATGCATGGCTCGGGTAGTGAGTACATGTCGGCGATCTCTTTTTCTGACAGTGATGCAGTAAATGAGACGCCAAAGTTTGGACAGTGAGTATTGTCAAGAACCTTTGAACTTGTCGGCCTGCCTAAACAAGGTGTTGTTGATGGTGAAGTTGTTTTCAGAATAATTGCTGAGGAGGAGTAGGCCGTTGGGATTACACTTGCCCACACCATTACTCTGCCAACTCTGGCATTGATGTCACCTAAAAGGACAACATTATTTTCTGTGGGGATAGAGGTTAGCACTCTGTCAAGGTCGGCTTAAAAGGCCTCCTTCACGTCATTGTCTGCATTCACTACTGGGACATATGCACTAATGAAGAACGCGCGAGGGATTGAGTGGACTTGGAGCATCATGAGGTGCTAGTTGATCCCAATAGGCATATCAGTTATCCTGTGTAGAATAGATTGACGATTGGCAAACCCAACACCACAAATGCGGTTTCTCTCCACATAAGGGAAACCTTTCCAGAAGGAGGTTTAGCCAGACCCCCATCCTGTGAGACGACCCTCGTCTGCGAGCAGGGATTCAAAAAAGGCTTCTATGTCGATGCTATGCACACACAACACTTTTGCCACACGGGCGGTTCTTCTTCCATGACACTCATTTCTGCCAGTATCCAGAAGGGTCCTGACATTCCATGCAGCAACAATTAGAGTATGTATAGGATGAATTTGCTTTGATCTGTGATTATGATTGGTTTTACGACCGCATTAGGATGACCTTACTGAGTGCGGTTGTCCAGTCAGATTGGTTTTTAGGCAGGCTATGTTTCGGATACCCATTCTAGCCGCCTTCCCATGTGGGGAATGCAGAGTGGCTCCTTTCAACCAGTGCATAAACGACCATCTTATCTATGCCGCCCATGTGCAGAGTTGTGACTAGAGACTCATGCTGGTTGTCTCTGCCTGTCTCCGTCGCAACTCGTCTGTGCCATAGGATTTTGGGGGCTTAGGGGTTCTGTTGATGATGGAAAGTGGTGCAAGTAGCTGCAACTACTGGGGAGAGGGAGAGTTGCAATGGACTACCGATAGCCCAGTTTGCTGGGTTTCGCCTTAATAGCCTGTCCATCTTGCATTGCCTTCATCCACCAGTGTAGTCGTTGGGTTACTTGTACACGGTTGAGAGTGCGTGCCAAGGAGGCAGGTAACGTCAACGCTTCTCGGCCGAGAACGGACTAGGACGTCCGTCTGGGTCTATAGCCGCCAACTGAGTGAGAGCCACTCAATGAACACGTCCCTCAGGGCGCCCGACTGCCCCCCTCATGACGTCATCAAATCGCGTATTTTTATTAGTTTCCTAAGGACACAAGTAACATATTCTGAAGTTTAATTTTGTAGTCGTCCTTTAATTTCATAAATCGTATATACATTAATTTGATAAAGTGCATTTAGTTTTTCCTAGGCCTAGAAACGCGCAGTAGTTCAAGATGCCTTCGCCAGGTCGCCTGAGAACGTTGCTTGCAGGCTTTGTTTTAACTCGCCACGAGGTAGGAGTGATTCAGTCTGGTCTACTTACAGTATGTTTCCTTGTTCAGCAGATCGGTAATTTTCGTTCTAACATCTGTACATATCACAATAAATTTTCTGAAGTGTATATATATATATATATATATATATATATATATATATATATATATATATATATATATATATATATATATATATATATATATATATATATATATATATATATATATATATATATGTCATGGTTTTGGTATGAATCCGTGGTAGTAGGAGTAGGAGTGGATTATATTATATATACAAGTGATAATATGTCGTATTTCTTATTTCTTACCGTAGAGTCCGATACCTTCACACTGGTTACTTACAGGAGATTATGGCGTATCTACGTAGAAGTTCACTCCACCACTCGACATTCCATGATTTATACTTGATAAATGATGATTTAATGAATTCATTTAATTTTCAACATCTATCTAAGTTACTGGTTATACTTTGTCATAACCAATCAGTCATTACCTTTAGTAATAATAAGATAGGATCACAGATACGGGCAGATAATTGCACTTACATTTATTTGTCAAGCTTCCATACAATGATTTACAATTTGCATGGATATATGATTCACTCACGTTCACGCTGTAATAAAATTAATCTTCTAAAAGAGAATTTTAACTTGGGGACACATGTGATTACTCTACTATGGGTATAACTTAACAGAGCCTTAATTCTTCAAGTGATACATTTACTGCCAGCCTGGATTGCTTTTGTTGCAACCAGGCTTCCGCACAAGGACTTCTTTCCACGGGCCACAGCAACAAAAAAGAACTCTTGGGTTACCACACATGGTGTCGTGCAGGAGAACTCTGTAAGCGTGACTTGAATTACCCAATAGACCAGCCTGGATTGCTTTTGTCGCAACCAGGCTTCCACACGTGATATTTCCACGGGGATAACAACCTAGGTTAACACGCTTAGTCTCGTGTCGACCTTCCACGGCCATAACAACAAAAGGTACTCTTGGTTTACCACACATAGTCTCGCGTCACTGAGTCATGGTAGACGGTTGTCCCGGCAAGGAGAACTGGTAAGCGTGACTTGAATTAACCATTTAGGTGCAATAGACCAGCCTGGATTGCTTTTGTCGCAACCAGGCTTCCACACGTGATATTTCCACGGGGATAATAAACCTAGGTTAACACACTTAGTCTCGTGTCGACGACGGTTCACAGGACGGAGTGGCGGTGGAGGACTCTGTGTGGTGTGGTGTCCCGCCCCCTTTCAGGAGGGAGAGGATGGAGACGACGTCTTAACTAACCCATGGCTCAGGGGATACTACTTAAAATGAGGTTTTTGGGTGTGAAGCGATGAACAGTACAACACTGTTCCACTGCCCACTCCCCTAAAGGCTGGCTAACATACACTAATTGAAAAATACATGTCCCAGTTATGCCTCGCCGGGCGTCTTATCTCTGGTAAAACAAACTTTGGAGTTGGTTGCGTGGGTAAGCCTAACGCAACCCATGACAATGAGGATAAATCAGGGGATGGAAGATGATTGGGAAAGGATAGATGGGGACAGAAAAGAGTGGAAGGGGGTGGGAGTGGGATGGAAGTGGTGGTGAAAAGGGATGGAAAGGGGTGGAAGGAGGATGGAAAGGGGTGGAAGGGGATGGGATGGAAAAGGGTGAATGGCGATGGTTAATATTTAGTCATTAGAATGTACAGTATATATATATATATATATATATATATATATATATATATATATATATATATATATATATATATATATATATATATATATATATATATGGATGCTGCAATTTCAACGTTACCAGACGACCTTACAGCTACAGTGTATACTTATTCCTGTGGCTCATGGAAAAGGAGAAGAGATAAAAAGATAATAACAGGAATGCATGGAGAAGGTGACTACAATAGAGACAGGGTGAATATAGACAGTGAAACAGACAGGAGGTTGACAAAAATAGACAGATTCATACATGCACAAATAGACAATATGGCAACTAACATGACAGACAGACAGCTGACTGACTGGTTCACATTAGACAAACAGGCAGACACACGCCAACAACGGATAAGACAGACAGATTTGACGACACAAAGAGTACAGACGGGCTTACATTCAAACACCACGCAGACGAACAGACAGTTGGGATGGCAATAGACAGGACGGATAGACTTGAGACAGATTAGAAGGCATTTATAAACAAGAATAACACCAAATTGACCATAGCTGCGTCAGTGAGG
This sequence comes from Homarus americanus, assembly GCF_018991925.1. NCBI lineage: Eukaryota > Metazoa > Arthropoda > Malacostraca > Decapoda > Nephropidae > Homarus > Homarus americanus. The sequence goes on from NW_024748733.1 coordinate 4,414, forward strand.
GTAGGAGGTCTTACATCCACCAGCGTAAATAATAAGACGCATTGAAAACTAACACCCTCGCGCGGAAAGAACATCGATGGTCGGTCAGTCATGTGAGATGGGCCTAAAACTGACTAACGTAGATGATGACTATGATGACTTAACACAGGTGATGACTTAAGCAGATGGTGACTAATATAACCAGAATCAAGGTCACTTCTCTTCATAATATAATTTATCTCGGAATGATCATCGGTGATTCATAATAATTTTTTTTTTATGATTTTAACCTCTCCTTATGGCGAATATTTCTTTAATTAATTATTCTAACGTTTATTCTATTCCTTCTTATAGTATATTAGATACTGTAAGTATCACGACCACGACCATGATTATAACAACCACGACCATGATTGATTATAACAACCACGACTATGATTATAACAACCACGACCAGGATTATAACAACCACGACCATGATTATAACAACCATGACCATGATTATAACAACCACGACTATGATCATAACCACGACAATGATTATGACAACCACGACGATGATTATAACACCCACGACCATGATTATAACAACTACGACCATGATCACAACCACGACCATGATTATAACAACCACGGCTATGATTATAACAACCACGACCATGATTACAACAACCAATACCATGATTATAACAATCACGACCATGGTTATAACAACTACGACCATGGTTATAACAACCACGACCAT
>NW_024748734.1:0-8847 GCF_018991925.1 Homarus americanus
CCTGTTATCTTGATATGTTCACCTGTTATCTTGCTATGTTCACCTGTTATCTTGCTATGTTCACCTGTTATCTTGCTATGTTCACCTGTTATCTTGGTATGTTCACCAGTTATCTTGATATGTTCACCAGTTATCTTGATATGTTCACCAGTTATCTTGATATGTTCACCTGTTATCTTGCTATGTTCACCTGTTATCTTGCTATGTTCACCTGTTATCTTGATATGTTCATCAGTTATCTTGGTATGTTCACCAGTTATCTTGATATGTTCACCAGTTATCTTGATATGTTCACCAGTTATCTTGATATGTTCACCTGTTATATTGCTATGTTCACCTGTTATCTTGATATGTTCACCTGTTATCTTGATATGTTCACCTGTTATCTTGCTATGTTCACCAGTTATCTTGATATGTTCACCAGTTATCTTGATATGTTCACCTGTTATCTTGATATATATGTTCACCTGTTATCTTGATATGTTCACCTGTTATCTTAATATGTTCACCAGTTATCTTGATATGTTCACCTATTATCTTGCTATGTTCACCTGTTATCTTGATATGTTCACCTGTTATCATGATATGTTCACCTGTTATCTTGCTATGTTCACCAGTTACCTTGATATGTTCACCAGTTACCTTGATATGTTCACCTGTTATCTTGATATGTTCACCTGTTATCTTGATATGTTCACCTGTTATCTTGATATGTTCACCTGTTATCTTGATATGTTCACCTGTTATCTTGATATGTTCACCAGTTATCTTGATATGTTCACCTGTTATCTTGATATGTTCACCTGTTATCTTGATATGTTCACCTGTTATCTTGATATGTTCACCTGTTATCTTGATATGTTCACCAGTTATCTTGATATGTTCACCTGTTATCTTGATATGTTCACCTGTTATCTTGATATGTTCACCTGTTATCTTGCTATGTTCACCAGTTATCTTGATATGTTCACCTGTTATCTTGATATGTTCACCTGTTATCTTGATATGTTCACCTGTTATTTACACACGGGAAAAACTTGTCGTACGAGTTTTAAAGAATTTGATCCGAGATGAATGAAAGAGCACAAGTAAGTCTGACCTCTCTGCCAGATTGCTTCTACACGCCGATGGCCACGTTTAAACAAGTTCAAACTCGTTGAAACTTGTTCAGACTTGTTGAGACGTGATCAAAGCATCGCGGGGACTACCTGTACGCCAGTGGCTGTGTACACCGTGGTCGTGCACATGGATAAACTAACTATGGTAAATTTATATACTTATACACATGCAAAGGTGTACATGATTTTAATGTTTATAATATTTGTAAATAATACATACACACACACACACACGCTGGATGTGTACAGACTATTACGTTCATGGTGTGTGTGTTTGTGTGTGTACGTCTTGACACGTGGTAGTGGTGGTGTACACGCTGTTAATGGTCATGGCGTTTGTGCAAGAGGAAGTGTACACGCTGTGAACGTAATGACACACACACACGTAAGGCAGAGAGAGAGACGGAAGAACAGGGACAGTAGAGAGAGAGAGAGAGAGAGAGAGAGAGGCGATGTGGTATACGGTTTTATTATGGTAAGGTAACATTAAGTTGTCTGTCGTCTGTGTCTGTCAGTGTTTGAGATGTAACTTGTATCTCGCTTGACCGATTCCTTACAAACTTTGGGGGACAACGTCACTCATTGGTCAGTCCTGGTCCAATTCACACACACACACACACACACACACCGAAGGGTCAAGACGTACCTGGCGCTCCTCTCGGAGCAGCCAGGTCAACTGTTAAGTTGGCCCATACCAACCCCCTCCCCTGAACCACTTGTCCCCACCGGAGTATCAACAGGTTCTCGGCAGAAGTTACAATTTCATTTGGGAAAGGAATGGAACCAGTGTTAAACAGAGGTGAACAATGGTGAACAGTGCTTGAGTCAGTGAGAACAACTCAACAGTAAAAGTCGTATTCAAGTTAACCTTCACATAGTGAGGTCCCAGGTACCCAGTGATAACGGCCCGTGAGACCCAACAACCGGCGATGTGTTAATCCGTCTACGATAGGAAGGCCTGGGGCCACACCTCACTCATATAACACTATCTGTGAGGGAATTACTACACCACGTCAAGTCCCTCATAACACCATCTGTGAGGGAATTACTACACCACGTGATGCCCCTCATAACACCATCTGTGGGGTACTACACCACGTCAAGTCCCTCACTGACACCATCTGTGAAAATTACACACACCACGTTAGGTCCCCTTTACCATCTGGCAGAGAATTACTACACCACGTGATGCCCTCATAACACACCATCTGTGAGGAGTTACTACACCACGTCAAGTCCTCATAACACTATCTGTGAGGAATTACTACACCACGTCAAGTCCCTCATCACACCATCTGTGAGGTAATTACTACACCACGTGGTCCCTCATAACACTATCTGTGAGGAATTACTACACCACGTCAAGTCCCTCATCACACCATCTGTGAGGTAATTACTACACCACGTGGTCCCTCATAACACTATCTGTGAGGAATTACTACACCACGTGAGGCCCCTCATAACACCATCTGTGAGGAATTACTACACCACGTGAGGTCCCTCATAACACCATCTATGAGGTAATTACTACACCACGTGGTCCCTCATAACACCATCTGAGGGAACTACTACACCACGTGAGTTCCTCCTAACACCATCTGGGAGGGAGTTACTACACTACGTGAGGATCCTCGTAACACCATCTATGAGGGAACTACTACACCACGTGAGGCCCCTCATAACACCATCTGTGAGGGAATTACTATACGTGAGGCCCCTCATAACACCATCTGTGAGGGAATTACTACACCACATCAGGTCCCTCCTAACACCATCTGGGAGAGAGTTACTACACTACGTGTTTGCTGTTCAACACCTACATTAATCTGAATGTTCACTGTATGTTCCTTTACCTTTCTCTAATGAAGGCTTTTGTTAAACCACCAATGTATGGAATAAGTCATTTATGTCCAATGTATATTTTCAGCCTTCGGGCTGCAGAACTTTTTCAATAAACCGTTAATTATTATTATTATTTATTATTATTACACACACACACTTAAGAAACATTAGTCTCTTATTATACCCTTTAACTCGTCCAACAGAAGTGAAAACAAACTTTTTGGCCCAAGTTAAATGACAGCGTGTCTAGTGAGGGGTGAGGGAGGGAGAATGGGGTGACGTGGAGGAGGGGTGAGGGAGGGGGAGGGAAGGGATAGAGTAAGGGAGGAATAAGAAGAGGATAAAGCAGGAGGGAGAAGAGAAGAAGAAGGAATTCTTGAGAAATAGTCCATAATAATAAACATTCTTAAGTTGTGTATGAATAATGATAACTTATTACATGTCAAATGGGCCCCAGTCCGTTTAGGCCCTAGTCCTAATGGGCCCCTAACCTAAGCTAACCTGATTTAACCTGACCTGCAAAACGACTGTCTCTCCTCCCACAGTCTTGACCTACGAGAGGGCGGGGAACAGCAGTAGTACGTGGATCCCGGGGTCAAAGGTCGGGTCAGGTCAGTTGCTACAGGTGCTCACTTGACCTTTGACCCCCTACAAGGTCGTGACACGGGCAGGTACAGGTGTCGGGTGGACTTCGAGGTGTCCCCAACACTGTTCGCTCTTGTCGACCTCACCGTGTATGGTAAGTTGATGATGAGTGTTGGTGATGGTGGTGGTAACGAGTGTTGGTGATGCTGGTGCTGATAGTAATGGTGGTGATGATGGTGGTGGTTAGGTTAAGTTAAGCTAGGTTAAGTTAGAGCAGCATAACCTGAAAAATCTCCACTACAACTTACTCCAACTAATAACTAACCAAACATAAGCTAACATAATTACAGACAGACAGACAGACACACACACACACACACACACACATACACACACATAAACCATAAATATGTTATATGGAACATAAATATAACTTCCAAAATCACTCTCATATACTTCCTAACCGCGGCCTGACGAAATAGTACACCTGTAACGTTCTGTCAGGGCTCAGGTCGAGACTCCTCCTTACTGATCATCTATACGTGTGTGTGTGTGTGTGTGAGATGTTTCCTAGTATGTAATAAAAAAGGCGGGGATCCGCTTTTGAATTTTGCCACATACAGCGGCTAGTTTATTGTGCACCCATATTCATCCCGTGAACGGTAGCGTAGGCAGATTATAGTTAAACAGTAGAAGTCAGAATATTATGGCACTGAATGTTAAAAACAATGTATTTCAAAAAAAATATTTGTTTAGTTCTGTAGAGTACATCGCCCTCTCCCTCAACCTGCCATTATTCAATAAATTATTTGTTCCCTCGTTCTAACATGAGATACACGATAACATATCCTATTGGAAGATAAAAATACACTGTCCAGGAAGAGTCATAACAAACTTGGGGGTTATCTGAGAGAGAGAGAGAGAGAGAGAGAGAGAGAAGCAATACCTTCTACAGTACAGTTATATAGTATGACTACCATGACCCACGGAGATCTGTACCTTTTGGCTCCTGACCTCTGTTGACCTTGTGTATACTCACCCAGTTGACCTTTCCTGCCCTATCTCGCCCATTCCTCCTACAGTCAAGGGCTGGGGGGCCGAGGGGGGGGGGGCGAACGGAGGGGAATGGTTCTGTAAGCATAGTTGAGGTTAGGTTAGGTTAGGTTCAAATGAGTTATAGATCAGGTCCCATGGTTAGTTTATCTCTCTCTCTCTCTCTCTCTCTCTAACACATATATATCCCTATTCTGTAAAATCGTGTGGTTATTTATATTTACTCACTGTTGATATTCTGGGAGAGAGAAAGAGAGAGAGAGAGAGATGTAGATTGAGAGAAAGATATTATTGAGAGAGTAGACGAGGGAAATAGACTGGAGAGAGAGAGAGATGTGAATTAGTGTTTACTCCCACTCATAAGTATAGTATTAGTCAACTTATATTATACAGGGTCTCCAGTCCACATTAAAATGAAAACAACTTTGTAAAACCTTATAAACTTTTGATTGAATGATAACAGATTAATATCCACACACACACATTATAGTCAGTCTCTTCGAGTTTCATTTGGTGTGTGGGTATATATCGTTTGGGTATAAGGTATAAGGCACCTTTTTTAACTATCTTCCTATTCTTGAACTAATCTTTACAATCAAACATTTAACAATTTCACTAAGAAACTTCAACAAACTTTCAAGTACTTTTTTTTTCTATTATAATTTTGTTGTTCTCGTACTATAACCTCCAAAGCTTCTTTATTTACACCTTCTCCCTCCTCAGACGCAGTATGACTGAGTACTGAGCCGTCGTCAAATTCGTACACACTTTAGACAGTTTGAACCTTCGTGAAATCATAATCTAATAACTTTCTGGGATTTGCTTCTGAAAATTTTTGCCTTATCTCGCCTTAAGAATTCAATTTCTAGAAGTTTCGAATGAGTATTTATCTGTCCAGGGCTGATTACTGCGTCTCTCTCTCTCTCTCTCTCTCTCTCTCTCTCTCAGAAAGTCATGTCACCTCAATATTGAACTGACAGCATCACTGTTTTTCACTGCTGAGTCAACTAGTTTGTAAACAGATGTGAATAAATGGTGATAGAGATGATGATGATGATGATGATGATGATGATGATGATGGTGATGATGATGATGAAAAACAAGAAGAAAAACAAAATGAAGATCCAAAAGAAAAACAAAAAAAAACAAAAACTGAAAATCAAAACACACATCTAATCCTATATATATAAATATATACTTTAGAATATAAAAATTTCCTCAATGTAAATTTATTCTTTAAAAAAAAATAATCCCCCTTTTTTTAGAAACCTTCGAATAATTATTTTTCCTTCAGTTATAATCTCTTAATAAACGATGTAAATAAAGTTAAATATTTATTTCTTCATAATTAACACTAAATAACGCACCAATACCGTATCCTATCACACTGTAAAGTTTATTTTAGAACAAATTTTTAATCTGTTTACGTTTTGTGGAATAAATCTCCCCCCCCCCGCCTGTTTTGGTCTTGTATACAGCGGGTTATTAACGTGTATCATACAAGCTTTGATCTTAGTGATAACAGGTGACCAGAGAAGCAATAAATGTTGTTAAAAATGATCAATAATAAAAGTAGGAAATTCGAGTCTATTGTTTTTATTGTGTGTGTCCTTATACATACATACATACATACATACATACATACATACATACATACATACATACATACATGCACTTTATCCCTCTCATGTACTCAGTACCAAGATGACCTGGCCTCAATAATCCATTATTCACCTCATTATAATTAGGTCAAGGTTAATTAAGACCAACATCCACACAGGTAAGTTAATGAGAGTTAATGAGATCGACTCCTATCTGTTGATTATGGTAAATAAATAATGTCCTAACTGGTTAATGCCCTAATTTGCATCTCTACCTGAAGATGTGAGAAAGTATATAACTGATTCTCTTAATAACGACACAAAGGTGGATTCTAAGAGGTCACTGAACACAAGCTACACCTTAATTAAGACAGGTGAGAATATATATCTACCTGTGTTACCGTTATGAATGGTTAATGGGGTTAATAACGAATAGAGAAAACACATAAAAGGAATCGTTGTCATTATTCCTAGTTAATGGTAAAATAAACGTACAATTCTTGGAGATAATATTGAGAAAGAGAATGAAACTATCTCTCAAGTGGTTATAAACGAGAGATAATATTTTAGTCAGTATCTCGCTCTCTTTAAATGAATAATGTCTCTCATAAGCAAGACATGAATCAGACGTAACTACCCTGTGATGACATTAACAAGCGATAATTAACTCCGGGTAGCTAAGACTTTTTCTTAAATATTTATATCAATCAAGTACTGTTTTAGTACTTGAACGACAGAAGACTTCATTTTATAGGTATAATTAAGCTCTTATTATGTCTAACTTATTTCTATAAACTTACAAATTATTATATACAGTACATAATACTTTTATTTTTACTATTTAATTTAACTCCTCATTTAACTCTATCCTAATCAACAATAATTAACTAATATATTCTTATTAATTTTCAAGCAATCATCATTTTAAAATTATATTGTTAATTAAAATTGAAACATAAACACAAATTAAGGACATACAAACATACGCTTCTCTTAGTGTAAACATAACAAGTTCCCGTGTTGAAGAATTACACCGACATCAGAGACCATGTTAAAAAGCCTAAAATATTCAAAATACGATAATTAATTCCTATAATTAGTTATAGTAATAATTATCTTTATATATGGCGAATAAAAGTATATTGTAGAGTGTTCATTGGTCATTACTTTACCAATAGGTGTTGGGTATAAGTGAGTGGAGGGCGGGCAGGCAGAGTAAGTGAAACGTGGCAGCCTGGGACCGTAGAGTTTTATAGCCTGGGTCCCGGGTTGGTTGGTGATGGGTGATGCATCTCTCTCTCTCTCTCTCTCTCTCTCTCTCTCTCTCTCTCTCTCTCTCAGATCTCTCTCTCTCTCTCTCTCTCTCTCTCTCTCTCTCTCTCTCTCTCTCTCTCCTTGTACGTGTGTTTGTGTGTGTGTGTGTGTGTATGTGACGTCCAAGGACAGTCTTAGTACCTAATTATGTATCCAGTTAAAGACTTGAGGAATAAGACCACTACCACCACCTTCCCTCTCCCAAAGACTACCACCACCTCAACCAAATACTACCACTACCACCTCCTTCCCTCAACCATCCCTCGGCTAATCCCTAAGTCATTTCCTACATTACCCAGTTACCACGAGTAAATTTGGTAATGTTTTAGTTTAAAGTATTAAGTAAGATCTTCTATCATTTGTTTTTTTTTACGGTTTAAGATGATTACGAGGAAGATTGTGATGGATAGTGTAGTTGGTGATTTGGGGTTAACTGGAGATGTTGATGTGTTGTGGGATTTGGGGGAGGGGATTTGGAGGGATTTATGGGGGTTTTATGGGGTTTTGTGGGATTTAGGGGATTTAGGTGCTGGATTTGGTTCGAATTGTGAAGGGATTTTCTTTCTTCGTTTTGAGTTTTATTTTGTCTTCATTATGTGAGGACTTTCCCAATGGATTTTTTTATTTATTTTTTTTTATTTGCTTCATTAACAATATTTCCTTCGACAGATTTTCCAAATTTCTTCACGAGCTAAGAATTTCTCACTGGATTTTAAATTTCATCATACCATACGTGTCTAGATTCACATTCCCAAATAATTTCTTAAGTCTCAACAATTTCATTCAGTTTTAACAATAGAAAAAAAATGCCTCATTACTCTAATATCATTCATATGTAAGAAAATCTTCCACTTGTATATAATTTCTTCTTGTTTATTTCAGGTTTACGTAAAAGATTTGTCCTCAGTACATATATTTCGCTCTATCTTGTTTAAGCTTACACAAACATACTGTATCTTAACTCAATAAAGCTTTCCTACTTTGTTGTTTGTCCTGGAGGAGGGAAAGAATATCCAGCCAGCTTAGAATTATTGTCGACCCACAACACAGGGATCTAGTTAAGCTGACATAAAGGGAGTAGAGAGAGAGAGAGAGAGAGAGAGAGAGAGAAATTGTATGGGCAAAAATAAATATTCACGCCTCTCTCTCTCTCTCTCTCTCTCTCTCACCTGGCTATACCTTGTGTCCGTATGTCTGGTAGTAATTTACAACTCTGTCTTACTACAAACAATTAGTACTCAAAATCGTCACAAACAGTACTCAAGACCACAAAAAGTACTCAAGTCGCCCCAAACAGTACTCAAATTACGACAAACAGTACTCACATTACCACA
>NW_024748735.1:2500-14265 GCF_018991925.1 Homarus americanus
TTCGTTGCACATGTGAAGGGCTGCATCTAGCGTGCCTTTCCGGCGTTGGCGCTTGTCTGTCTCGGTTTGCAGTCGGGCTAACTCGAAAGTATTGACACCTTCTCGTAAGGTGCTCCTCCAAGCATTACAGTGTGGAGTAATCGACTCCCAGGTGAGGGGGTCGATTTGGCACTTTTTCAGGTTTGTCTTAAGGCTATCCTTATACCTTTTCAGTTGCCTGCTTTGGCAGTCTACTGTCGTCCATGCGGGTAATATCCAGGTATATCTACGCCCACGATATACATTCACGGACGCCTGAAATCACGCCCACGATATACATCCACGGACGCCTGAAATCACGCCCCCGTTATACATCCACAGACCATCTAGAGATACATCCCCGCCCCGAAAAATACACCCCAGCGAACAGTTTTTAGCATTCTCACCCAAAACACACAGATCACAGGTCACTCTACACCACTTAAGAAACTGAAACGACAATTCCTCCACACCCCCGACGATAACGTAAACAAAGACTTGTTCACATCCAGCAGGTAATGTAAACACTGTACTGTATCTCACTCTTTGCTGTCAAGTGACAAATCTCTCACTGACTCTCGTATACAAATAATGATACTGAGATATAACGAAAATGGTTATATAGAGTCAAAATTAAAGCCAAATTCTTATTCTGCATTTCAGAGGATAACAAATTTTAAACAATTATGTATAGTACCTGTGTCGGACTCACACATATATTTAAAGTTAAGATTTAGGAGGTACAACGTAATAAAGAATGTGCACGTTAGACACAAACAAAATCAAACATGATCGAGAAAATTGTTATGTCCATCTCAAGTTTATATTTATAATAGCAAAAATTATAATAAAAATTATTAATAATTTCAATAATATCTTGGTAGATAATGCTTCCAAACAGTTATATCTTTACAGACGTTAAATTTAGCATTATAGTGAGCTAAAGCTGGGTATTCTTAACATATATATGGAATTATTTGCGATATATCAATATTAATCGAACATTGTGTTTGAGCCAATGGGCTGCAGGGAGGGTGGCCTGGCTTTACCGCCGCTAAAAAACCCGACGATTTCATGAACTGGGCAATTTGTATGAAGTAAACAATCATATCAAATTCACATAAGTAAAAATAAGTTTTACTACACATTTACAGCAAAACAATATAAATAATTAAAAAGAAGCATATTCTACAGGGTAAAGAAGATAGGTAACGCCAATTCAGATTTTTATTTATAAATAAACACATACAAAGATTCAGCAATGAATCCCTTTGGCCTTATTTAGAGCTTTTCTTTTCAAAACCCTTTTCTCATTATATTCTTTTTCAATACGAATTGCGACATCTAGAACGTGTCTCATTTGGTAGTTGCGACCAAAACAAGTTCGGGAGGGGGGTGTGCCAGGGAGGGGAGGGAGGTGCTGACGAGGAAGACAGAATTCATTATTATCCTCTTTGGCCTCCATGTCGAAGAACCGAAGTGCAGGATTTCTTCTCCGCCGCCTTTCGTCGCATTGCTCCTCCTCCTCTTCTTCATCCGAAGAGCTTGACGTACTGTGAGATGAGAGCTCATACCCTTCAGGAGACCCTGATGAGTCCTCGTCATTGTATGATTCATCATGAGCGATAAAACTATCGGAGTTCTCATCGCTCCCCGACTCGTCGGAGTTCTCATCGCTCCACGACTCGTCGGAGTTCTCATCGCTCCACGACTCGTCGGAGTTCTCATCGCTCCACGACTCGTCGGAGTTCTCATCGCTCCCCGACTCGTCCTAGTCATTCCATTTTGCAGGAGAGCTTCCATCGTCACTTTCGCTGTCAGAAACAAGTCTACTGCGTTTTCTCAGCCCCAGCCGAGGGCAAGCCATTTCAATCAAACTTATTATTAAGTTAACGGTTACTGGTGCAGTAAATCTACTGTACAGTAGGTGTCAATTTTGTAGTAAGAGGTTATGTGGGTGAGGTGGTCAGTTTTGAATTTTCCTGTACAGTATGTGGGACAACTATACTGGTGTAGACGATGATAGTGTAGATTATAATAGTGCAGATGATGGTGTAGACATTGATGGTGTAGATGATGGTGTAGACGATGATAGTGTAGATTATGATAGTGCAGATGATGGTGTAGACATTGATAGTGTAGATGATGGTGTAGACGATGATAGTGTAGATGATGGTGTAGACGATGATAGTGTAGATGATGATAGTGTAGATGATGGTGTAGACGATGATAGTGTAGATGATGGTGTAGACGATGATAGTGAAGATTATGATAGTGTAGATGATGGTGTAGATGATGATAGTGTAGATGATGGTGTAGACGATGATAGTGTAGATGATGGTGTAGACGATGATAGTGTAGATGATGGTGTAGACGATGATAGTGTAGATGATGGTGTAGACGATGATAGTGTAGATGATGGTGTAGACGATGATAGTGTAGATGATGGTGTAGACGATGATAGTGTAGATGATGGTGTAGACGATGATAGTGTTAGATGATGGTGTAGACGATGATAGTGTAGATGATGGTGTAGACGATGATAGTGAAGATTATGATAGTGTAGATGATGGTGTAGACGATGATAGTGTAGATGGTGGTGTAGACGATGATAGTGTAGATGATGGTGTAGACGATGGTAGAGTAGATGATGGTGTAGATGATGATAGTGTAGATGATGGTGTAGACGATGATAGTGTAGATGATGGTGTAGACGATGATAGTGAAGATTATGGTGTAGAGTTGTAGACGATGGTAGTGTAGATGATGATGGTGTCACTGTAGACGATGGTGTAGTTGATAGTGTACATGATGGTGTAAACGATGATAGTGTAGAAGATGGAACACACACACACACACACACACACACACACACACACACACACACACACACACACCATAGATAAATTCAATAAAAAACGCTTGAAATTTCACTTTACTTATGTGAATAACATGAAATAACAGCATAGTAATTAATAATAATAATAAATAAAAATAATATTACTAATAATAAAGTATAATATAAATAACAATAAATCACAAGAATAAATTTGGATTGTTTTAGAATGATCAGTACCTTTAATATTACTTAATACAGCCACACCCCTGAGACACACCCAGAAAAAAAAAAAAAAAAAAGTTTAATATTGTGCACAGATGAACCACTACTAAAAATACCACCTCACCGTAAAACTAGACTACACCAACACCAAACTGTAAGAGTGTGTGTGTGTGTGTGTGTCCTGGTGTGGTCCACTCCCAAAATAGTGTGTCACGACCTCTGGTGAAGGTTTAACAGTCTGACAACACGAATTAAGAAATCTTCACACCGAAAATTGAAAACTTAGCCACCGAGTTTATTTTGATATTGAGGAAAAAGAAAGTTTGGTGAAGAGGGATATATTGTAGTAGTGAGCAGCGAGAGTTGACTGTTGGTCTCATACACTTACTGACACCAAACAACTTGTCACTTGTTGACACACACACACACACACACACACACACACACACACACACCTTCTCTGGCTCCTAAACTCTCTCCTTTCTTAAAGTTGTATTCACTTCTTTGCACTCAGTAGCTAAGTGCTTGAATGATTGACCCTCACGCAGATGTAAGCATAAGTGTGAGGCCAGACACATTGCCTCACACTGCTGTGCTAACCCAGATGTGAATAAGTCAACCTCTAAGTACAGAACTACACAAACAATACTCAGGAAATACTCTAACATTCACTGCCATAAGGAACACGAGACAAACATGACCCGTAGGTATAAATATACAGACGAATAAGAATAACACTATATATGCCTCTTTGGATATCTAAGGCGGGTGTATATATGCTGTAAAAAAAAAAATGCATTCGATATGATACAAGAACAGTAGACAAAAAAAAAGGTGCCTCTCTCCTCTGCTCCTGACACCGTGAACATTAAGAAATAACATAATGGTCGAAGGAAGATGATGCACAAAAAGTATATACACCTCAGAGACACAGCAGGGGTGGCGGGGGCAGTATGGGTGGTAGGGGGGGGGCGGGAGCGGTATGGGTGACTGGGGAATAGTGAGGGGGTGAACGGGGTACCAGCCAATACAACACTGGTATGTACAGCTGCCGTTTCAACACTACATTCCTTATATACTTGGGGAAAAAATATTGAATTTGTCTAGACTAAAGGATCCCAAAATGTCATAATAATAATAACAATAATAATAATAATAATAATAATAATAATAATAATAAATAAATAAATAAACAAAATGTATCTCATCTCAGGGTCTTTTCAATGGTTACCCCCCTCCCCTCCCCTCCCCTCCCCTTCCCCTTCCCCTTCCCCCAGGCTTCCGTACCCAAGGAAGACCATAACTAAGTCCACCATCACCCACAGCCAATACTAACAACTTATTTTTAACACGACACTTAAAACATCCACAGGTGTAGAAAAACCCCCATAACAAGCTCCTAACTCACATTTTATACTTAAAAATACCCACAAGAATCTCATTAACTCCAAACACACAAACGCATATCATTACTTCCATATAACTTAGACAACCCGGAACTATAAAGAGGAAGCCAGAAGGTCGTATAAACCCCCTTTCCCCATCCAGCACCACCATCAGGAGCTGGGAGGAGCCTTCAGGATCTTGGGGAAGGTCTTGGGTGATCCTCCTTCACTAGACAACAAAGTACTCCCCTCTGCCTGTACTCTTGACCATCACCAACTAAGGCTCCTGAATCTCCCAGCCATTGTGAGTTTGAGATAAAGAGCATAATGGTGCAGATGTGGTTGACGTTAACATGATGGTAGGTTAACATGATGGTAGGTTAACATGGTGGTAGGTTAACATGATGGTAGGTTAACATGATGGTAGGTTAACATGGTGGTAGGTTAACATGATGGTAGGTTAACATGGTGGTAGGTTAGGTTAACATGATGGTAGGTTAACATGGTGGTAGGTTAGCATGGTGGTAGGTTAACATTATGGGAGGTTAACATGGTGGTAGGTTAACATGATGGTAGGTTAACATGGTGGTAGGTTAACATGGTGGTAGGTTAACATGATGGTAGGTTAACATGATGGTAGGTTAACATGATGGTAGGTTAAACATGGTAGTAGGTTAACATGGTGGTAGGTTAACATGGTGGTAGGTTAACATGATGGTTGGTTAACATGATGGTAGGTTAACATGATGGTAGGTTAACATGATGGTAGGTTAACATGGTGGTAGGTTAACATGGTGGTAGGTTAACATGGTGGTAGGTTAACATGATGGTTGGTTAACATGATGGTTGGTTAACATGATGGTAGGTTAACATGGTGGTAGGTTAACATGGTGGTAGGTTAACATGGTGGTAGGTTAACATGGTGGTAGGTTAACATGGTGGTAGGTTAACATGATGGTAGGTTAACATGATGGTAGGTTAACATGGTGGTAGGTTAACATGGTGGTAGGTTAACATGGTGGTAGGTTAACATGGTGGTAGGTTAACATGATGGTAGGTTAACATGATGGTAGGTTAACATGATGGTAGGTTAACATGGTGGTAGGTTAACATGGTGGTAGGTTAACATGATGGTAGGTTAACATGATGGTAGGTTAACATGATGGTAGGTTAACATGGTGGTAGGTTAACATGGTGGTAGGTTAACATTATGGTAGGTTAACATGATGGTAGGTTAACATGATGGTAGGTTAACATGATGATGGTAGGTTAACATGATGATGGTTGGCTAATGTGATGACAGGCTAACATGATGGTTCTAGGCTAATATGATGGGTATTCTAACATGATTTAACACTTAACATGATAATAAACTAACATGATAGTATGAGGGAAAGAATTATGACTCGGAAAATGACAAAAGTTTTAGTCCATCTATTCACATCTAACTTAGACATACATGTGTGTAATGTGTACATAATTTCACAATATTCTTACCACAAGTTCTCTCAACACGTCACCTCACACCTCCGGCTTCTCTCCCTCCCCCCCTCACGTTCTTCCCTCACACCTTCACATCCCTCCCTCCACATATCTCCTCCATCATCTCTACACCAACACCAAAATAAACTCACAAGATGTATAAGTAATTACTATACGTCCGGAGATGGACCCTTGAATAGTGCCCGCCAAGTGTTCATCTGAGAGAGAGAGAGAGAGAGAGAGAGAGAGAGAGAGAAGGGACTCTTGTTATCTAGATTTCAGTCGCCATATGTGATTCTTGTTTAACACACACACACACACACACACACACACACACACACACACACACACACACACACACACACACACACACACACACACACAAAGTTCAAAGGTCATACACGTTTTTGTCTTAGTATTCCACCTGATACCAACACCAGTCTCTCCTTTATGTTCAACAACCTGTAAGTCGAGATGGTATACAATGTTCACCAAGTTCAGACAATGGAGGCAGGCATACCTCAGTGGGAGCAACATTAGGTGGTGAATGTATACTGACACGACAAGATGGTCAACCTACACACAAAAGGTAAACAGAATTGCATGTTGCATCAAGAGGAGGACAGGAGGGAGCGGGAAGTGGTCGACCAGCAGAATTAACATCACATCCTAACATCTACAATAAGGTTTAAATCGTGTGTCTGTGTCTGTCTCATTGTTGACTATCGTAGAACAGGTCAATTATATCGTTAAATAAAGAGCTGAGCCTTCCTAATAAACACAAGTAAGGAATGACAATAAACAGTGGATTCAAATGGGCAATATTTTTTTTTGTTTTACGATACTCAACAATGGACCTCGAGAGAATCACCTCACTCAAACATTGGCAATTATATATAACCTAAATTCTACGGGACTCCGACAGGTAAGTGAGGGTGATTACCTTGCTACAGCGACCAACTTAATCTATAGTGATCCATCCTATTCCATTGACTGCTTTATTACAACGACTATTAATTATTTTTACTTCAAGGACTTCAACCATTATTTCTAAAAGGATCGCTGTGAGGACAAATAAATTCAGTAACATCGGTTGAATAAATATAACAAGTGACGTTAGATTAGGTTAGGTTAAGATAGGTTAGTTAGGTTAAGATAGGTTAGGTTAGGTTAAGATAGGTTAGGTTAGGTTAGGTTAGGTTAGGTTAGGTTAGGTTAGGTTAGGTTAGGTTAGGTTAGGTTAGGTTAGGTTAGGTTAGGTTAGGTTAGGTTAAGATAGGTTAGGTTAGGTTAGGTTAGGTTAGGTTTGGTTTTAAGACAGCCGAGCTCCAGACGTAAGGTGCCTGAAACACGACCCAGGAGCGTATATACATAACACAGGAGAGTCAAGTGTGTCTCATACCTCCCTCGTTAACTGTGGTGGTGGTGAGGTGGTGGTGTGGTGGTGGTGTGGTGGTGGTGAGGTGGTGGAGGTGGTGGTGTGGTGGTGGTGGTGGTGGTGAGGTGGTGGTGTGGTGGTGGTGGTGGTGGGTGGGAGGTGGTGGTGGTGGTGGTGTGGTGGTGGCGAGGCAGTGGTGTGGGTGGTGGTGTGGTGGCGTCTGGGAGACACCAACACTATCATCACATGGCGGCTCTGGTGTACATAGTCTCACACAAGTTATAAAACATTGACCACAAGAGCTAGAACAGTAGACAGTACATCAACACAACAGAAACAGGGAGGTCACTGAAGATGTTCTCATGGAACAGTAGTACAGTACATCAACACAACAGAAACAGGAGGTCACTGAAGATGTCTCATGGAACAGTAGTACAGTACATCAACACAACAGAAAGAGGAGGTCACTGAAGATGTCTCATGGAACAGTAGTACAGTACATCAACACAACAGAAACAGGAGGTCAGTGAAGATGTCTCATGTCACTCACTCAACATTGCCTGTGACTGATTGAGTGTGGTAATAACATCCTTGGTGACGCAACAGCTTAGGTCAAATTTGTCTGTGACCTTGACCTCTGACACGTAGTACAAGAGACACTGAATTATCAAGAAACAGACACATGTATAAATTTTGCATTCTGGTTCCTCCAATGTTGAGGTAATTACACGGCAGACGGACAAAACATTAACTACATAACCACCATTTCTGGGCTCATAACACAGGTGGTCTGGGCTAAGATTTATACCTGTACAATGTTTCAGGTAATTAATCCCTACAAGATGGACTGACAGTGAATTAATTATGATTAGAAAGAGACAGAAGAGAAAAATAAGTGAGTGTGTGTTTGTTACTTCGTTGAGAACCTCTTTGCTTGGGCACCTGTACTGATCAGCCACAGGTAGGGGGAGGGAGGGAAAGGGGAGGGAAAGAAGGAAAAGGGGGGGGAAGGAAGGAGGTAAGGAAGGAAAAGGCCCACGAAAACGACCTATCATCCACCCCATATAATGCTACACACATTAACCAAGTAAACACTGACCACAAAAAGCATTATATTCAAGAAAAGAATAAATAGGTCCCTTACTAACACGAGTGATAGTAATAAAGTCATGTAAGCATTATTATAAAAACAGGATATAATACTTTAACACATATTAGTTGCATCAGTGAGCAATATTTACAGTTTATTCGTTCGGATCAATGTGAAAATTGCATAAAAACTCAAAACCATGTAAAAATAAAGTGTGTGTGTGTATGTGTGTGTGTGTGTGTGTGTTGTGGTTCATGGTATATTCTGTTAACTGAAAGGTCGTTCGGGGGGAAGCCAATCATGTTCAACGGGTTTTATTTTGGCTGAACAATACATTTGAATAACAATTGTTTCAACTCGCCGGGGATTCACTCGATGATGGAAATTCCTGTTAGATACAACTTTCACTGTTATACCTCAGGTCAGGTGGAGTGTGTGTGTGTGTGTGTGTGTGTGTGTGTGAGAGAGAGAGAGAGAGAGAGAGCTGAATGGGCAACAGAACTAAGCGATAAGGTTTCAGTAACTCGTGACAGGGTTTCAAAATCAACCAGTGGACACGACTTGTTTTTCCTCAACTAACAAAATCGCCAACAACAATTTCGCCTCCAAGTATTTGTGATATAAACACTGCCACTCCACTTTAGCGCCAACAGAGTAAAAAAAACTATTCCGAAAATACCCAGAAATTAGAGCTTCTCTCTCCGCTCTCTTAAACTGACACTAACGAAGAAATCCTGGACAGTATGAGTAAAATTTATTGCATCTTTCCTCTCTCTCCACACACACACACACACACACACACACACACACACACACACACACTTACTACTACTTTGCTGTCACTCGGAATCGAGTATGACGATCATCCAGCAACGCTACAATGTTATGAGTTATTAGGGATGTCACATTCACTGGTAAGTTTTGAGGTGGCTAAAGAGGCCGATACGGAACCGGCAGCGTCGTTCACATTCGTTGCACATGTGAAGGGCTGCATCTAGCGTGCCTTTCCGGCGTTGGCGCTTGTCTGTCTCGGTTTGCAGTCGGGCTAACTCGAAAGTATTGACACCTTCTCGTAAGGTGCTCCTCCAAGCATTACAGTGTGGAGTAATCGACTCCCAGGTGAGGGGGTCGATTTGGCACTTTTTCAGGTTTGTCTTAAGGCTATCCTTATACCTTTTCAGTTGCCTGCTTTGGCAGTCTACTGTCGTCCATGCGGGTAATATCCAGGTATATCTACGCCCACGATATACATTCACGGACGCCTGAAATCACGCCCACGATATACATCCACGGACGCCTGAAATCACGCCCCCGTTATACATCCACAGACCATCTAGAGATACATCCCCGCCCCGAAAAATACACCCCAGCGAACAGTTTTTAGCATTCTCACCCAAAACACACAGATCACAGGTCACTCTACACCACTTAAGAAACTGAAACGACAATTCCTCCACACCCCCCCGACGATAACGTCAACAAAGACTTGTTCACATCCAGCAGGTAATGTAAACACTGTACTGTATCTCACTCTTTGCTGTCAAGTGACAAATCTCTCACTGACTCTCGTATACAAATAATGATACTGAGATATAACGAAAATGGTTATATAGAGTCAAAATTAAAGCCAAATTCTTATTCTGCATTTCAGAGGATAACAAATTTTAAACAATTATGTACAGTACCTGTGTCGGACTCACACATATAATTAAAGTTAAGATTTAGGAGGTACAACGTAATAAAGAATGTGCACGTTAGACACAAACAAAATCAAACATGATCGAGAAAATTGTTATGTCCATCTCAAGTTTATATTTATAATAGCAAAAATTATAATAAAAATTATTAATAATTTCAATAATATCTTGGTAGATAATGCTTCCAAACAGTTATATCTTTACAGACGTTAAATTTAGCATTATAGTGAGCTAAAGCTGGGTATTCTAAACATATATATGGAATTATTTGCGATATATCAATATTAATCGAACATTATGTTTGAGCCAATGGGCTGCAGGGAGGGTGGCCTGGCTTTACCGCCGCTAAAAAACCCGACGATTTCATGAACTGGGCAATTTGTATGAAGTAAACAATCATATCAAATTCACATAAGTAAAAATAAGTTTTACTACACATTTACAGCAAAACAATATAAATAATTAAAAAGAAGCATATTCTACAGGGTAAAGAAGATAGGTAACGCCAATTCAGATTTTTATTTATAAATAAACACATACAAAGATTCAGCAATGAATCCCTTTGGCCTTATTTAGAGCTTTTCTTTTCACAACCCTTTTCTCATTATATTCTTTTTCAATACGAATTGCGACATCTAGAACGTGTCTCATTTGGTAGTTGCGACCAAAACAAGTTCGGGAGGGGGGTGTGCCAGGGAGGGGAGGGAGGTGCTGACGAGGAAGACAGAATTCATTATTATCCTCTTTGGCCTCCATGTCGAAGAACCGAAGTGCAGGATTTCTTCTCCGCCGCCTTTCGTCGCATTGCTCCTCCTCCTCTTCTTCATCCGAAGAGCTTGACGTACTGTGAGATGAGAGCTCATACCCTTCAGGAGACCCTGATGAGTCCTCGTCATTGTATGATTCATCATGAGCGATAAAACTATCGGAGTTCTCATCGCTCCCCGACTCGTCGGAGTTCTCATCGCTCCACGACTCGTCGGAGTTCTCATCGCTCCACGACTCGTCGGAGTTCTCATCGCTCCACGACTCGTCCTAGTCATTCCATTTTGCAGGAGAGCTCACCGTCACTTTTGCCAAGTCAGAAACAAGTCTGGGTGTTTTCTCAGCCCCCAGCCGAGGGCAGTTTGCCTAATCACACAAACTTATTATTAGTTAACGGTTACTGGTGCAGTAAATCTACTGTACAGTAGGTGGCCACCTTGTAGTAAGAGGTTAAGTGTGGGTGAGGTGGGCTGCTTTGAATTTTCCTGTACAGTATGTGGACAACCATACTGGTAGACGATGATAGTGTAGATTATAATAGTGCAGATGATGGTGTAGAGATTACTGATGGTGCAGAGATGATGGTAACATGATAGTGTAGATTATGATAGCAGATGATGGTAGACATTGATAGTAGATGATGGTAGACGATGATAGTGTAGATGATGGTGTAGACGATGATAGTGTAGATGATGATAGTGTAGATGATGGTGTAGACGATGATAGTGTAGATGATGGTGTAGACGATGATAGTGAAGATTATGATAGTGTAGATGATGGTGTAGATGATGATAGTGTAGATGATGGTGTAGACGATGATAGTGTAGATGATGGTGTAGACGATGATAGTGTAGATGATGGTGTAGACGATGATAGTGTAGATGATGGT
>NW_024748736.1:0-18962 GCF_018991925.1 Homarus americanus
TTCTAATAATTGTCAGTCAGTCAGTCAACATCCACCTAACCTCCAGGTACCTCACCTAACTTCCTGTAGCGTCACCGAACCTCACGAAATGTAACCCAATGTAGTTTATAATCTATCCTAACATGACATAACATAACCACGCACTATATTACTTCGGTAAGAGTAATGAGTTTTAATACGCAAAGTTGCAGTTAGCATTCATTCATACATACATACATACATACATACATAACATGCTAGTGGCAGGGGGGATTGAAGTGAATTTTAGGAGGATAGAATAGGTGCAGTGGCTAAACAGCGCTTGCGTGAGGGACTTTAAGCAGCAACTCGCCTGGATGCGGCAGGATAGAGTCAGGTCAAGCGTCCGGTGCATGTTGGGTTCCGCCATAGTTTCTCAGTGTTTGGTCGGCTTGATTGTGTGTGTGTTGTTTTCTTGTTTGGAGGAAATGTCTTGGTATTCTTCTTCTTAGCTTGAAGTTGATTTTCTTCTAACTCTTCTCCTCTTGTTGTTCGTCTTCCCCGTGTCTGCTATCATTCTGTAAAGACTCTATATATGTATGTAGGTATGAGTGAGTAACAGTTGCCGGTTACAGTGATACTTCATATTCGCTGGTGTTGTACTGTATGGCTTCGGTATTTCTTAATATACAAACGGCACCGGTAGGGGATTGAGGTATTTAAAAACCAGCCTACATTACTTATATATAGAAATAGATAATGTGGCTTGGACAATAATGACGACTACTCTCTCCTACCTAACCCAAACAAGGGCTTTTCGAAAGTATACATTGGACACAATTGACTTAGTACATACATTGGTGGTTTAACAAAAGCCCTCATTAGAGAAAGGTGAAGGAGCACACAGTGAACATACAGATTAATGTTTGCACGCATAGATCATGTAAGGTGAGGTGTTGAACACCAGACACGTAGTGTAATAACTCCCTCACAGATGGCGTTATGAGGGGCCTGAGGATGTAGCAGTTACCTCACAGATGGTGTTATGAGGAACTTCACATGATGATGCTGTAGCAAAACATTCACTACGTGGTGTCGTAGCATCTTGGGGACACCACGTGGTCCACATGACTCACTCATTCAAGTGGGTGAGGTGTGGTCCCAGGCCTCTCTATCGTGGAGTCTCAGGGGAAGTATAACCGGGTACCTGGGACCTCACTGTGTGAAGGTGGTTAGCTAGCTTAGGTAAGACTCAACTGCCGAGTTGTTTTTCACTGAGTTAAGCACTGTTCACCACTATTCATCACTGGTTCCATTCCTTTGCCAAATGAGATAGTACCTTATGGCAAGAACTTGTTGATAGTCCGGTGGGGAGGAGGGTTCAGGGGAGTGAGTTGGTATCGGCCAACATATAAATAATAATAATAATAATAATTAACGGTTTATTGAAAGTGCTTGGCAGCCAGAAGGCTGAAAATATACAGTTACATATTTGGGGAATGGGTTACGAATTACAAATAATATACAAATAACATGAGTGACACAAATAAGACATATAATAACTAGCTGGGGAAAAGCTCAAACTACAGTTCATTTCAACATAGTGACAGTGCAAGGAGTAGTGTTTACTGGGAGTGAGTACACTGATTTATTACAAGTTATCGATAATTTTTACAATGGTTGGGACTGGGCTGTTCTTATAGAGATCAGTTCGTGCACGTATGGGCTGGATGCGGTTGTGGTGTCGAAGAGCAATTCTCGGACTAGGGATCTCAGGGGGTAGTAGGAGCCGGTGTCGGGGATGGTGTAGAAGCTTCTTACCAAATTTGCAGATGAGGTCGTGGTGATGGTCAGTGAGAGTCTAAAGGGTCAGTGTGTTGAGCGCTTCTTGATATGTGGAGTAGGAAGGGTAGAGAATAATCTTGCATGGCCTCTTTTGCACTTTTTCGAGGTGTTTACGTTGTGTGGCATTTAGGGAGGAAGACCAAGTGGAGGAGGCATAGGTGAGCTTGGGAAGTATGAAGGTTGTGTAAACACTGAGGAGCTCGTGTGCAGGAACACCGAGGGACTTGAGTCGGCGTAGGAGGTGGAGACGGAAACTGGAGGATTTGATAACTTCACTGACGTGTGGTTTCTAATTTAGTTTGTTGTCTATGTTGACGCCGAGGAGCTTCGTGGAATCTAAAACCTGGAGTGTGTTCAGACCTAGAGTAATGGAAGGAGGTGGGACAATGTCGGAGGAGAGGTTGATGTGCATAACCATGGTTGTTGGTGGCCCAGTTTTGGAGACTGTTCAATAAATCCTGAAGGGCGGTACAGTTTGGAGCAGAATTGTTGACGATGATCCCAATGGTGGAGTCGTCGACATATTTCCAGCGGCAGGGGTTCTCTTAGGGCATCATTGATGAGCATAAGGAAGCAAGTGGTCCATCTTGGTGCCTTGGGGGACGCCACAGGTGAGTGACTGAAAGGTGGAACAGCCAGCCCCCTCAGAGCGTACAGCTTGGCGTCGGTCACTGAGGAAGTCTGCCAGCCGCTGGTATAGCCAGGCTCTCCGGCCCGGGTCAATAGCTTTGTTGATGATAGTATGTTGTGACTAGGTCGAACGCTTTTAGTGAAATCAATGAAGGCGACAGCTACAACGTTTTTCGTTTCTCGAGATGGCGGTATATGTAAGCGAGAAAGCTGACAAGACAGTCAGTCAGTGGTGGAGGAAGTTTTCATGTTGCCAAATTGCTGAGGGTCTACTACGACTCCTGCAATATCAGCAAAAGCCCAGCCAGTCGAACACAAAACTTTCACAGATTAGGCTGGGTATTGGGGTGATTGCAATAGGTCGTAGCTGATTTAAGGATTGTGGGCTGGTTGACTTGGGTACTGGTGATACATAAGAGGTCTTCCAGTCAGCTGGGCATCTGGCTTGACTGAAAGAAGCATTGATGATGGAGCATAGGGGTTTAGCAAGCTCCGGGGAGAACTCCTTGAAGCGTTTCATTGGTAAGTCAATGGGGGTGGTAGAGCGTTTTAATTTTAGTTTGTCCAGGCGTTTTGCTATTTCAAATACTTCTACTAAGTCAGTGGGAAGGGGGGGGGGCTGGTAGGTAAGCAGGGAGAGTGGTTGTGTCAAGCCGGGGGGGCGTCTGGCATATAGTAGCGAAGTGTGTGTGTGTGTGTGTGTGTGTGTGTGTGTGTGTGTATACTACTGTACTTTTTAGATCCTCCTACGCAACCTAACCTATTATAGTTAAGTATAGTAGGCTATACACTATTTTGTTTGTATGTGTTATAAAATGAAATTGCATGTTATTATTTTTAATATTATTATTATTAATATTATTATTATTATTAGTAGTAGTAGTAGTATTATTATTATTATTATTGTTATTATTATTACATGCTAATATAATACTAAGTTGCCCGCCAGATTTCCTCAGAGATGGGAGGAGCACATTGGCGGCGGTGTTGTTTATACTCCGCCCGATTACTGATTCCTATTCACCGAGCCAGAGCTGGCGGGCGGCGTGTTATGTGCCACGTTTTGTTTCCCATTGGGCGTACCGCTCAGCTGGGGGGTAGGAGATTTCATAAAAAGAAAGTTTGAGTGGAGAGCACACCTTTTCCTTCACATACAGTTATCTTAGACCATCTACTAGTATAATAGTTTGCACAAAAATACTCTACACTCTTTCTAGGTTATTGTTATGTTTTTTTTTTTTTTTTTGATTTCTCATCAGATTGTGCATTCAACTAATATACACTATTAGTGTGTTTATTATTATGTTTTATAGTATTATTTCGTATAATATTGGGTAACACAATTAGAGTCACTAGTATAGTATATTTTCGGGGTTTATAGCAGTTTGTGGTCTAATAGTATCATGCTTTATGAGTGGTGTTCTATGTAGTGATGGATGATTAGGCAATAAAATATGCTTTGGGTGTTTATAGCAGTTTGTGGTCTACTAGTATCATGCTTTATGGGTGGTGTTCTATGTAGTGATGATTAGGCCATAAAATATGCTTTTGGTTTATTGCTAACAAAATATACTTTGCTCTACCGCTGGAGTGCAAAACATGGTGAAACTTACATACACCGTTAATAAAGTATTGGTGGAAGAAGAAGAAGAAGTAAGAGGAAGAATTGTGGAGGGAATGAACAGTGAGACAATGTAAAGCCTCCAGGATGGCGGCAGCGTTTCTGTTATTAATATATAATAAGACAATAGGAAAATATGTTGTTGTCTCTACCTGTATTATTACCTTTGCGATAGCATGGTTCAATTTTTGGAGGACAGAGGAAGGAGCAGGAGGTTAGGAAGGGAGAGATAGTGTCTGTGATCCTCGGGTCACCACTCCTCGGATTGTGTCAGTTCAAGTTTAGAAGCTCCAACAACTTTCCCTGAATACGAATTGGCAACCTTTCGATTTACAACAGGTACCTACTTACTGCTACAGTAGGTAGGTGAACAAGGACCAAGGGGGCTAGGAAGAGTGTCCAAACAACTTGCTCCTGCCTGCCTGTGTGATGTAGTCGTGGCCAGAATTAGGTTAGGATACAGACACATCTGGCTAGTTAGTAACGCTGTACCCATAAAGGAACACTCAGCATGTAAACTTGGTGATACACCTTTAAAGCACTACTATATTATTGAATGGGACACTGTCAAAGACTTCAGGCCACCTCACTTATTGTATCTTGAACTATGTCATTACTTCATTGAGGACATTACATTCTTGCTCTTTATCCCAAATTGGCTAGCCCACACTGGTAAATGTGTACTGTACTGTCAATGAATCTGATGTATTTCTTTGTGTATGAACCTGACTGAAAATAAGGTCGCCTCCCTGGCTGCTGCTGCTGCTAAAGCTGCTTCTGCTTCTGCTTCTGCGCCCTTCTAAGTCCCGTTTAAGTCCCCCACCCCAGGCCCCCACAACCGCCCTTCACATCTACACCATTCTAAAACAATTTCACTCAATTTCCACAGAGTGTTATCCTGCAAAACGTTGATGTCGTATATTTCTCTCTTTAAGTGATATCCTGTGGCTCCGAAAGGAGCCTGTTTGGTTAGGTTGTCTTGTGTGAACGAACCTTGGGTTCTTATTTCTTCTCTGTCTTCTTGGGGAGGAGCACAGCTTGGATGTTAGGAAGGACACCCCCTTGGGCAATGGTGACTCCAGATAGGAGCTTGTTCAGCTCCTCGTCATTGCGAATGGCAAGCTGAAGATGACGCGGGATAATGCGGGTCTTCTTGTTGTCGCGGGCGGCGTTACCGGCCAGCTCGAGCACTTCTGCTGCCAGGTACTCCATGACGGCTGCAAGGTACACAGGGGCACCTGCACCAACACGCTCAGCATAGTTGCCTTTCCGCAAGAGACGGTGGATCCTACCCACGGGGAACTGGAGTCCGGCCCTGCTAGAACGGGACTTTGACTTGCCCTTCACCTTGCCTCCCTTGCCGCGTCCTGACATGTTGCTGCTGCTGCTTTTCGTGATAGGAGTTAAATTTCCGCCCGCCACCTTGGTCTTTTATACCAAGCTCAGGATCAGGCCAGGTGGCCGTCTCGCGGACCCAACCAATGTAAGAGAGCCGTAGCTGCAGCCAGTCTGATCCTGAGCGGCCCGCTCGGTATATAAGGAAAAGTTAGTCGGGCCAGTTTTCAATTCTCTCGCTCCGCGCCACGAGTAACTGTGCCGCCATGCCTCCCAAAACTTCCGGAAAGGCTGCCAAGAAGGCTGGAAAGGCCCAGAAGGCCATTGCCAAGGGTGACAAGAAGAAGAAGCGCAGGAGGAAGGAAGGCTACAGCATCTACATCTACAAGGTACTGAAGCAAGTGCACCCCGACACAGGAGTCTCCTCCAAAGCTATGTCCATCATGAACTCTTTCGTGAACGACATCTTCGAGCGCATCGCTGCCGAGGCTTCCCGCCTGGCGCACTACAACAAACACTCCACCATTACAAGTCGGGAAATCCAGACAGCTGTCCGACTCTTGCTGCCCGGTGAACTGGCCAAGCATGCCGTGTCTGAGGGCACCAAGGCTGTCACCAAGTACACCTCTTCCAAGTAAGAGGTTACTTGTGCACAACAAACACGCCATCCCACTACTACAACTTAATCGGCTCCATCGGAGCCACAGTTACATGTTAAAGAGACAGTTACCGACAGTGATATATTGAGAGGGAAATAAAAAAAATAAAATTATAATAATCTGCATTCTCTATTGGCGTAGAAACAGGACTAAATCGAAACATAATAAATAAATAAATAAATTCTGCGTGGAGTACTTTTACACCAACTGCAAAGTGACATACATGGAGTGTGTTTGGGCTTCATTTCTTGTTTGCAGCATGCCTATTTCATGTAAAAAAAAAATTTATTTTATTTTATTGTATGTTCTTTTATTTTATTTATTTCTTTACTTACTTATTCTTTATATATTTATTTGTTACTAGCTCTTGTTTGTTGCACCCACCCACCTCCCGAATTGATGACCTACTATACAATCGTACCTCCACGAATGTTACCAACTTACCGTTAGGCGATTTGGGTAACCAAAATTAACGCTCTCCGACCACCAACCATTTTCGATTGTCATGAAAATTATCTTCATAACAGTTCTTTGGCCCTGAGAAGGGCCGAGTTATAGATGTCTGGTAGGTTTTGTTGTGCTTTTTGTTTTTCCCCAAGGAAGAGGACTTAAGCACGCTCTCCGCGGATGCGCCGGGCCAGCTGGATGTCCTTGGGCATGATGGTAACGCGCTTGGCGTGAATGGCACACAGGTTGGTGTCCTCGAAAAGACCCACCAGGTAAGCCTCAGAGGCTTCCTGCAGAGCCATGACGGCAGACGACTGGAAGCGCAGGTCAGTCTTGAAATCCTGGGCGATCTCACGCACCAGGCGCTGGAAGGGCAGCTTCCTGATGAGTAGCTCTGTGCTCTTCTGGTAACGACGGATCTCACGAAGGGCGACGGGTCCGGGCCTGTAACGATGGGGCTTCTTGACACCACCGGTGGCTGGGGCGGACTTGCGAGCTGCCTTGGTAGCAAGCTGCTTCCGTGGAGCCTTGCCTCCAGTGGACTTGCGGGCAGTCTGTTTAGTACGGGCCATCTCGACGACGAAATAGTCAATACGGGCGGCCCGGTTGTTGTTGTTGTTGTATAGATTGTCGGACCGTAGTCCGACACGGGCCTTTGCCTATAGGCGGCCCGTTTGGTGGTTCCGGCTGGAGCTCCAGGAGCAGCCAGACCGGATTGGGATTGGAGGTGGTCCCACCTGCAGATTGAAGGGATACTGCAGGTTGCAAGTGTGAGCGGACCCCCGATCAGTGAGCGCTTACCACCAGCCCCCACTCTTGGACGTGGTCAGCTTCGGAGTGGCGCGCCCCCCGAACTGGGGTCCGCGCTTGCTGGGAGAGGATGCTTTCTAAGCTATCTGGGTGGTGGGTATCGTGTGATGACCCGGAGTAGGTGGTGAATGTGGTCTGTATGGGCCTTTCGGGTTAGAGTGGCCGCTGGTGTTGTGTGTGTTTCTTGGGAGATTTGAGTTCTGTCTCGGAGGCTTTGTGTGACCTCGCAATCGAGGAGATAGTGTTCAAGTGGGTTGGCTGCTGGCTCCTGACAGTAGGTGCATTCCATGACGTCGTTTCCGATCATCTGCCAGGAGCACTTGTACCCTAGTCGTAGTCGGTGAAGGCTGACTTGGGTTTGTCTTGGAGTTTTCTTGTCTGCGAAAGGTGGTTCCCCTTTTGTGGCCGCCAGGTACCATTTGGCTGATTGGGAACCAGCGTTGAGTGCGTGAAGGAAGCTCTTTTTGATGTGGGGCTTGGTAGTCTTTCTGAGGTGATTCTTGATCTGTTGCACACTTGCTGGAACTTGGATGTGTACGCTACTAGAACGTGTAGCTGCCTTGGCTGCTTCGTCTGCCACGTCGTTTCCTCCGATCCCTACATGACTGGGAATCCAGTGTAAGACGACTGGTCGGTGTTGGCTTTGGAATTCCTGTAGCTGTGCGAGGATCGAGGTGATGATGTGGACGTTGTCTCTTGGTTGACTGTGTTGCAGCGCCTGCATGGCCGATTTCGAGTCCGTGTGAATTATGACGGACTTGTTGTATTGTGTTGCAGCGTGTTGTAGGGCCTTTGAGATTGCTACCAGTTCTGTTTGTAGGGTGGAGCAGTCGTTGGAAAGTCTCCATTTGAGGGTCTGACCTTGGGTGTAGAAGGCCGCTCCGGATCTGTGATGTTTTGGGTCCACCGAGCCGTCTGTGAAGTATGATGCTGCATCAGCCGGTGTCTCGGTGGCTATTGCTTGGAGAGATATTTTTTGGAGGTCCTCCTTCTGGAGGTTGGCTTTACTATCGCCGAGGTCGGTGAATTTGAGTGTGGCTGGTGGAGGGCTCCATGGTGGAGGAACAGTGTAACCATTGTCTCGTGTGTCTTGGTTGTTCTTGACGAGTGTTTCTGCTTGCAGGTGTCGGATGACCTCGCAGGCGGGCGGGCTTATATACAGACATTCTCCACCTCAGTGGCCACCTCATTGGCCACGAGTGCCGCATGCGTCATCCGCAAGCTACGCCCCACCTCCAAGAGGGAGGGACGGCCTTGGATGAACGATACTACCGCTGCGTCCACAGCACGCCACCTACTCCCACCAAACCGTGGGCGAAGCCCACACACACTCTCTCTCCCTCACCATGAACGGATACGAGTTTGTTAACGTGGCGCGGATACGTCCGGACACGCCGACCTGCCCCAAGAAACTAAACCTCCTAGTTCTCCAGAAGTTTTTCGAAGCTAATGGGATCGTGGGGGTCACCAAGGTAGAACGCCTAAAGCTACATGGTGACATCAAGATCACCTTCGCCGAGATGGGCATGCCCGCTCAACTCGCGGAGATCCCAGACATCAACGGCATTCCTTTTAAAATGTTTGCCTTCATGTGGGACAACTTGAAGCTGGGTGTAATCTCCCACGCCGAAATTGCCCACATGGACAAAGCAGAGCTGAGTGAGCTCCTCAAGGAGCAGCAGCTCCAAGTTGTGAAGAAGCTGTCCGACACCACTGCCCTCATCGGACACCACTCCACCCTACCCCAGGAAGCTCAACTGGCGTGGGTAACTATGCCAGTCAAGCCCTACTGCAGACCGAAACGGTGTTACAAATGCCAGCACTATGGACACACTGTAAACAAGTGTGAGGCGCAGGAAGACACCTGCTCCATGTGTGGCAGCCCTGGACACCGCTACACGGCCTGCCCCAACACAGAGAAAAAATGCGTTGCCTGTGGTGGCCCACACTCCTCCGCCGACCGGACCTGCCCCAGATGGAAGGAGGAATGCAGGGTAGCCAAGGCTCGTCTCGAGAAAAAACTGAGCTACAAAGAGGCCCTCCTTGCTGTACGCTCCCAAGAAAAGAAAAACCAGCAGTAAAGAAAAACCAAGAAAAGAAAACTCAACAGAAGCAGCCCACCACACAGAACCAAGAACACCACGTGGCCCGTGGTGCTGAAGCCCACGCGGCCAGTGGTGCTGAAGCCCACGTGGTCAACCTCTCCCTCTCTGAATTCTTCCACACCTATGAGGACTTAAAATACGAAGAAGACGAACAAGAAGACCCAAACACAAACGAATGGACAATTCAAGAGAGCAAGAAGAGAAGGAGAGAGAGAAGAAAATCGACATCAAGCTAAGAAGACCAAGACATCCCCTCCACACAAGAAACCAAAACACAATCAAGCCGACCAAGCACTGAACATCCATTGCCCAACCCAACACGCACCTGACGCCTGACCTGACGCTTGACCTGACGCTTGACCTGACGCTTGACCTGACGCTAGCCTGGCCTTGTCTTGTCGCCTCCCTGCCGCGGCCAGCCGGGTTGTTGCTGCTGCCCCCATCTTATAATCCCTCACGCAAGCGGTGTTTAGCCACTGCATCTGTTCTCTCCTCCTAAAATTCACTTCAATCCTCCCTTTATTCTTCTCCTGAACCTCCTTCCCCCCTGTCACTAGCATTTTTCGATTCGATTCGGCGAAGCCACACCAGGACCACCTGTAGTAGCAACCACAACAACATGACTGGACGAGGCAAAGGAGGCAAGGGACTTGGAAGGGGTGGCGCCAAGCGTCATCGTAAGGTGCTTCGTGACAACATCCAGGGTATCACCAAGCCCGCCATTCGTCGTCTAGCTCGGCGTGGAGGTGTTAAACGTATATCCGGCCTCATCTACGAGGAGACCCGCGGCGTCCTCAAGGTGTTTCTGGAGAACGTCATCCGTGACGCCGTCACCTACACCGAGCACGCAAAAAGGAAGACCGTCACCGCCATGGATGTGGTTTATGCCCTGAAACGGCAGGGCCGCACCCTCTATGGTTTTGGTGGTTAATCAACCTGATGGACGGGCGCACACCACCACCACCACCACCACCACCACGACAAAC
Organism: Homarus americanus; assembly: GCF_018991925.1. Taxonomy (NCBI): domain Eukaryota; kingdom Metazoa; phylum Arthropoda; class Malacostraca; order Decapoda; family Nephropidae; genus Homarus; species Homarus americanus. The sequence continues at coordinate 10,397 of NW_024748736.1, forward strand.
AAATATACGGACCTAATTTTAGGTCCACATTTAAATCGCAAAAGAGTTGGTTAGACACTGAGTAAATCGTTGAAAATATATCCAATAACATGATCCTCTCTAATTCTGGACTTGTGGTATGAGTATAGGTTGTGTGTGAACGTGTTGGAACCACTTCCTAATAATTGTCAGTCAGTCAGTCAACATTCAACTAACCTCCAGGTACCTCACCTAACTTCCTGTAGCGTCACCGAACCTCACGAAATGTAACCCAATGTAGTTTATAATCTATCCTAACATGACATAACATAACCACGCACTATATTACTTCGGTAAGAGTAATGAGTTTTAATACGCAAAGTTGCAGTTAGCATTCATTCATACATACATACATACATACATACATACATAACATGCTAGTGGCAGGGGGGATTGAAGTGAATTTTAGGAGGATAGAATAGGTGCAGTGGCTAAACAGCGCTTGCGTGAGGGACTTTAAGCAGCAACTCGCCTGGATGCGGCAGGATAGAGTCAGGTCAAGCGTCCGGTGCATGTTGGGTTCCGCCATGGTTTCTCAGTGTTTGGTCGGCTTGATTGTGTGTGTGTTGTTTTCTTGTTTGGAGGAAATGTCTTGGTATTCTTCTTCTTAGCTTGAAGTTGATTTTCTTCTAACTCTTCTCCTCTTGTTGTTCATCTTCCCCGTGTCTGCTATCATTCTGTAAAGACTCTATATATGTATGTAGGTATGAGTGAGTAACAGTTGCCGGTTACAGTGATACTTCATATTCGCTGGTGTTGTACTGTATGGCTTCGGTATTTCTTAATATACAAACGGCACCGTTAGGGGATTGAGGTATTTAAAAACCAGCCTACATTACTTATATATAGAAATAAATAATGTGGCTTGGACAATAATGACGACTACTCTCTCCTACCTAACCCAAACAAGGGCTTTTCGAAAGTATACATTGGACACAATTGACTTAGTACATACATTGGTGGTTTAACAAAAGCCCTCATTAGAGAAAGGTGAAGGAGCACACAGTGAACATACAGATTAATGTTTGCACGCATAGATCATGTAAAGTGAGGTGTTGAACACCAGACACGTAGTGTAGTAACTCCCTCACAGATGGCGTTATGAGGGGCCTGATGATGTAGCAGTTACCTCACAGATGGTGTTATGAGGAACTTCACATGATGATGCTGTAGCAAAACATTCACCACGTGGTGTCGTAGCATCTTGGGGACACCACGTGGTCCACATGACTCACTCATTCAAGTGGGTGAGGTGTGGTCCCAGGCCTCTCTATCGTGGAGTCTCAGGGGAAGTATAACCGGGTACCTGGGACCTCACTGTGTGAAGGTGGTTAGCTAGCTTGGGTAAGACTCAACTGCCGAGTTGTTTTTCACTGAGTTAAGCACTGTTCACCACTATTCATCACTGGTTCCATTCCTTTGCCAAATGAGGTAGTACCTTATGGCAAGAACTTGTTGATAGTCAGGTGGGGAGGAGGGTTCAGGGGAGTGAGTTGGTATGGGCCAACATATAAATAATAATAATAATAATAATAATAATAATTAACGGTTTATTGAAAGTGCTTGGCAGCCAGAAGGCTGAAAATATACAGTTACATATTTGGGGAATGGGTTACGAATTACAAATAATATACAAGTAACATGAGTGACACAAATAAGACATATAATAACTAGCTGGGGAAAAGCTCAAACTACAGTTCATTTCAACATAGTGACAGTGCAAGGAGTCGTGTTTACTGGGAGTGAGTACACTGATTTATTACAAGTTATCGATAATTTTTACAATGGTTGGGACTGGGCTGTTCTTATAGAGATCAGTTCGTGCACGTATGGGCTGGATGCGGTTGTGGTGTCGAAGAGCAATTCTCGGACTAGGGATCTCAGGTGGTAGTAGATGAGGTCGTGGTGATGGTCAGTGAGAGTCTAAAGGGTCAGTGTGTTGAGCGCTTCTTGATATGTGGAGTAGGAAGGGTAGAGAATAATCTTGCATGGCCGCTTTTGCACTTTTTCTAGGTGTTTACGTTGTGTGGCATTTAGGGAAGAAGACCAGGTGAGCTTGGGAAGTATGAATGTTGTGTAAACACTGAGGAGCTCGTGTGCAGGAACACCGAGGGACTTGAGTCGGCGTAGGAGGTGGAGACGGAAACTGGAGGATTTGATAACTTCACTGACGTGTGGTTTCTAATTTAGTTTGTTGTCTATATGTATGTGTGTGTGTGTGTGTATATACTACTGTACTTTTTAGCTCCTCCTACGCAACCTAACCTATTATAGTTAAGTATAGTAGGCTATACACTATTTTGTTAGTATGTGTTATAAAATGTAATTGCATGTTATTATTATTAATATTATTATTATTAATATTATTATTATTCTTATTATTATTAGTATTATTATTATTATTATTATTATTTTTATTATTGTTATTATTATTACATACTAATATAATACTAAGTTGCCCACCAGATTTCCTCAGAGATGGGAGGAGCACATTGGCGGCGGTGTTGTTTATACTCCGCCCGATTACTGATTCCTATTCACCGAGCCAGAGCTGGCGGGCGGCGTGTTATGTGCCACGTTTTGTTTCCCATTGGGCGTACCGCTCAGCTGGGGAGTTGGAGATTTCATAAAAAGAAAGTTTGAGTGGAGAGCACACCTTTTCCTTCACATACAGTTATCTTAGACCATCTACTAGTATAATAGTTTGCAAAAAAATACTCTACACTCTTTATAGGTTATTGTTATGTTGTTGTTTTTTTTTTTACTTCTCATCAGATTGTGCATTCAACTAATATACACTAATAGTGTGTTTATTATTATGTTTTATAGTATTATTTCGTAAAATATTGGGTAACACAATTATAGTCACTAGTATAGTCTATTATATTATTGGGGTTTATAGCAGTTTGTGGTCTAATAGTATCATGCTTTATGAGTGGTGTTCTATTTAGTGATGATTAGGCAATAAAATATGCTTTGGGTGTTTATAGCAGTTTGTGGTCTACTAGTATCATGCTTTATGGGTGGTGTTCTATGTAGTGATGATTAGGCCATAAAATATGCTTTTGGTTTATTGCTAACAAAATATACTTTGCTCTACCGCTGTAGTGCAATACATGGTGAAACTTACATACACCGTTAATAAAGTATTGATGGAAGAAGAAGTAAGAGGAAGAATTGTGGAGGTAATGAACAGTGAGACAATGTATAGCCTCCGGGATGGCGGCAGCGTTTCTGTTATTAATATATAATAAGACAATAGGAAAATATGTTGTTGTCTCTACCTGTATTATTACCTTTGCGATAGCATGGTTAAATTTGGGGAGGACAGAGGAAGGAGCAGGAGGTTAGGAAGGGATTTGTAGTGGGAGAGATAGTGTCTGTGATCCTCGGATCACCACTCCTCGGATTATGTCAGTTCAAGTTTAGAAGCTCAATCAACTTTCCCTGATTACGAATTGGCAACCTTTCGATTTACAACAGGTACCTACTTACTGCTACAGTAGGTAGGTGAACAGGGACCAAGGGGGCTAGGAAGAGTGTCCAAACAACTTGCCTGTGTGATGTAGTCGTGGCCAGAATTAGGTTAGGATACAGACACATCTGGCTAGTTAGTAACGCTGTACCCATACCGGAACACTCAGCATGTAAACTTTGTGATACACCTTTAAAGCACTATATTATTGAATGTGACACTGTCAAAGACATCTTGAACTATGTCATTACTTCATTGAGGACATTACATTCTTGCTGTTTATCCCAAATTGGCTAGCCCACACACTGATTAGTCAACAGTTAGAATATGACTCCAATGTATGCTGCTGGTAAATGTGTACTGTCAATGAACCAGAGTGAAAATAAGGTCGCCTCCCTTGCTGCTGCTGCTGCTGCTGCTGCTGCTGCTTCTTGCGCCCTTCTAAGTCCCGTTTAAGTCCCCCACCCCAGGCCCCCACAACCGCCCTTCACATCTACACCATTCAAAATCAATTTCACTCAATTTCCACAGACTATGCTAATTACACGTAAAATAGAGTGTTATCCTGCAAAACGTTGATGTCGTATATTTCTCTCTTTAAGTGATATCCTGTGGCTCCGAAAGGAGCCTGTTTGGTTAGGTTGTCTTGTGTGAACGAACCTTGGGTTCTTATTTCTTCTCTGTCTTCTTGGGGAGGAGCACAGCTTGGATGTTAGGAAGGACACCCCCTTGGGCAATGGTGACTCCAGACAGGAGCTTGTTCAGCTCCTCGTCATTGCGAATGGCAAGCTGAAGATGGCGTGGGATAATGCGGGTCTTCTTGTTGTCGCGGGCGGCGTTACCGGCCAGCTCGAGCACTTCTGCTGCCAGGTACTCCATGACGGCTGCAAGGTACACAGGGGCACCTGCACCAACGCGCTCAGCATAGTTGCCCTTACGCAAGAGACGGTGGATTCTACCCACGGGGAACTGGAGTCCGGCCCTGCTAGAACGGGACTTTGACTTGCCCTTCACTTTGCCTCCCTTGCCGCGTCCTGACATGTTGCTGCTGCTGCTTTTCGTGATAGGAGTTAAATTTCCGCCCGCCACCTTGGTCTTTTATACCAAGCTCAGGATCAGGCCAGGTGGCCGTCTCGCGGACCCAACCAATGTAAGAGAGCCGTAGCTGCAGCCAGTCTGATCCTGAGCGGCCCGCTCGGTATATAAGGAAAAGTTAGTCGGGCCAGTTTTCAATTCTCTCGCTCCGCGCCACGAGTAACTGTGCCGCCATGCCTCCCAAAACTTCCGGAAAGGCTGCCAAGAAGGCTGGAAAGGCCCAGAAGGCCATTGCCAAGGGTGACAAGAAGAAGAAGCGCAGGAGGAAGGAAAGCTACAGCATCTACATCTACAAGGTACTGAAGCAAGTGCACCCCGACACAGGAGTCTCCTCCAAAGCTATGTCCATCATGAACTCTTTCGTGAACGACATCTTCGAGCGCATCGCTGCCGAAGCTTCCCGCCTGGCGCACTACAACAAACGCTCCACCATTACAAGTCGGGAAATCCAGACAGCTGTCCGACTCTTGCTGCCCGGTGAACTGGCCAAGCATGCCGTGTCTGAGGGCACCAAGGCTGTCACCAAGTACACCTCTTCCAAGTAAGAGGTTACTTGTGCACAACAAACACGCCATCCCACTACTACAACTTAATCGGCTCCTTCGGAGCCACAGTTACATGTTAAAGAGACAGTTACCGACAGTGATATATTGAGAGGGAAATAAATAAAAAAAAATTATAATAATCTGCATTCTCTATTGGCGTAGAAACAGGACTAAATCGAAACATTATAAATAAATAAATAAATTCTGCGTGGAGTACTTTTACACCCACTGCAAAGTGACATACATGGAGTGTGTTTGGGTTTCATTTCTTGTTTGCAGCACGCCTATTTCATGTAAACAATTCATTTTATTTTATTTTATTGAATTTTCTTTTATTTTAGTTATTTATTTACTTACTTATTCTTTATATATTAATTTGTTACTAGCTCTTGTTTTTTGCACCCACCCACCTCCCGAATTGATGACCTACTATACATTCGTGCCTGCACGACTGTTACCAACTTACCGTTAGGCGATTTGGGTAACCGAAATTAACGCTCTCCTACCACCAACCATTTCGATTGTCATGAAAATTATCTTCAGAACAGTTCTTTGGCCCTGAGAAGGGCCGAGTTATAGATGTCTGGTAGGTTTTGTTGTGCTTTTTCTTTTTCCCCAAGGAAGAGGACTTAAGCACGCTCTCCGCGGATGCGCCGGGCCAGCTGGATGTCCTTGGGCATGATGGTAACGCGCTTGGCGTGAATGGCACACAGGTTGGTGTCCTCGAAAAGACCCACCAGGTAAGCCTCAGAGGCTTCCTGCAGAGCCATGACGGCAGACGACTGGAAGCGCAGGTCAGTCTTGAAATCCTGGGCGATCTCACGCACCAGGCGCTGGAAGGGCAGCTTCCTGATGAGTAGCTCTGTGCTCTTCTGGTAACGACGGATCTCACGAAGGGCGACGGTTCCGGGCCTGTAACGATGGGGCTTCTTGACACCACCGGTGGCTGGGGCGGACTTGCGAGCTGCCTTGGTGGCAAGCTGCTTCCGTGGAGCCTTGCCTCCAGTGGACTTGCGGGCAGTCTGTTTAGTACGGGCCATCTCGACGACGAAATAGTCAATACGGGCGGCCCGGTTGTTGTTGTTGTTGTATAGATTGTCGGACCGTAGTCCGACACGGGCCTTTGCCTATAGGCGGCCCGTTTGGTGGTTCCGGCTGGAGCTCCAGGAGCAGCCAGACCGGATTGGGATTGGAGGTGGTCCCACCTGCAGATTGGAGGGATACTGCAGGTTGCAAGTGTGAGCGGACCCCCGATCAGTGGACGCTTACCACCGGCCCCCACTCTTGGACGTGGTCAGCCTCGGAGTGGCGCGCCCCCCGAACTGGGGTCCGCACTTGCTGGGAGAGGATGCTTTCTAAGCTATCTGGGTGGTGGGTATCGTGTGATGACCCGGAGTAGGTGGTGAATGTGGTCTGTATGGGCCTTTCGGGTTAGAGTGGCCGCTGGTGTTGTGTGTGTTTCTTGGGAGATTTGAGTTCTGTTTCGGAGGCTTTGTGTGACCTCGCAATCGAGGAGATAGTGTTCAAGTGGGTTGGCTGCTGGCTCCTGACAGTAGGTGCATTCCGTGACGTCATTTCCGATCATCTGCCAGGAGCACTTGTACCCTAGTCGTAGTCGGTGAAGGCTGACTTGGGTTTGTCTTGGAGTTTTCTTGTCTGCGAAAGGTGGTTCCCCTTTTGTGGCCGCCAGGTACCATTTGGCTGATTGGGAACCAGCGTTGAGTGCATGAAGGAAGCTCTTTTTGATGTGGAGCTTGGTAGTCTTTCTGAGGTGATTCTTGATCTGTTGCACACTTGCTGGAACTTGGATGTGTACGCTACTAGAACGTGTAGCTGCCTTGGCTGCTTCGTCTGCCACGTCGTTTCCTCCGATCCCTACATGACTGGGAATCCAGTGTAAGACGACTGGTCGGTTTTGGCTTTGGAATTCCTGTAGCTGCGCGAGGATCGAGGTGATGATGTGGACGTTGTCTCTTGGTTGACTGTGTTGCAGCGCTTGCATGGCCGATTTCGAGTCCGTGTGAATTATGACGGACTTGTTGTGTTGTGTTGCAGCGTGTTGTAGGGCCTTTGAGATTGCTACCAGTTCTGTTTGTAGGGTGGAGCAGTCGTTGGAAAGTCTCCATTTGAGGGTCTGACCTTGGGTGTAGAAGGCCGCTCCGGATCTGTGATGTTTTGGGTCCACCGAGCCGTCTGTGAAGTATGATGCTGCATCAGCCGGTGTCTCGGTGGCTATGGCTTGGAGAGATATTTTTTGGAGGTCCTCCTTCTGGAGGTTGGCTTTACTATCGCCGAGGTCGGTGAATTTGAGTGTGGCTGGTGGAGGGCTCCATGGTGGAGGAACAGTGTAACCATTGTCTCGTGTGTCTTGGTTGTTCTTGACGAGTGTTTCTGCTTGCAGGTGTCGGATGACCTCGCTTGCCTCGTGCGACCAGGTTGTTGTTGTATAGATTGTCGGGCTTATATACAGACATTCTCCACCTCAGTGGCCACCTCATTGGCCACGAGTGCCGCATGCGTCATCCGCAAGCTACGCCCCACCTCCAAGAGGGAGGGACGGCCTTGGATGAACGATACTACCGCTGCGTCCACAGCACGCCACCTACTCCCACCAAACCGTGGGCGCAGACCGAAACGGTGTTACAAATGCCAGCACTATGGACACACTGTAAACAAGTATGAGGCGCAGGAGGACACCTGCTCCATGTGTAGCAGCCCTGGACACCGCTACACGGTCTGCCCCAACAAAGAAAAAAAATGCGCTGCTTGTGGTGGCCCACACTCCTCCGCCGACCGGACCTGCCCCAAATGGAAAGAGGAATGCAGGGTAGCCAAGGCTCGTCTTGAGAAGAAACTGAGCTACAAAGAGGCCCTCCTTGCTGTACGCTCCCAAGAAAAGAAAAAACCAGAAGAAAAGAAAACTCAAGAGAAGACGCCCACCACACAGAACCAAGAACACCACGTGGCCCGTGGAGCTGAAGCCCACGTGGTCAACCTCACCGTCTCCGACCTCTTCCACACCTATGAGAACTTAATACACGAGGAAGACGAACAAAAAGACCCAAACACAAACGAATGGACACTTCAAGAGAGCAAGAAGAGGAGGAGAGGGAGAAGAAAATCGACATCAAGCTAAGAAGACCAAGACATCTCCTCCACACAAGAAACTAACACACACAATCAAGCCGACAAAGCACTGAACATCCATTGCCCAACCCAACACGCACCTGACGCTTGACCTGACGCTAGCCTGGCTGTGTCTTGTCGCCTCCCGGCCGCGTCCAGGCGAGTTGCTGCTGCCTCCATCTTATACTCCCTCACGCAAGCGGTGTTTACCCACTGCATCTATTCTCTCCTCCTAAAATTCACTTCAATCCTCCCTTTATTCTTCCCCTGAACCTCCTTCCCCCCTGTCACTAACATTTTTCGATTC
>NW_024748737.1:0-12279 GCF_018991925.1 Homarus americanus
TATATGTCACGGATCTTGGTCACGGCTCTAGGACACAGCCCTAGGTCACGGTTCAAGGTCACGGCTCTAGGTCACGGGTTTAGGTCACGGATCTAGGTCACAGTTCAAGGTCACGACTCTGTCACAGTTCAAGGTCAAAGTTCTAGATCAAAACTCTACGTCACGGCTCTAGGTCACGGCTCTAGGTCACGGTTCAAGGTCACGGTTCAAGGCAAGGTTCTAGGTCACGGCTCTAGGTCACGGATCTAGGTCACAGCTCCAGGTCACGACTCTGTCACGGTTCAAGGTCAAAGTTCTAGATCAAAACTCTAGGTCACTGCTCTAGGTCACGGCTCAAGGTCACGGTTCAAGGCAAGGCTCTAGGTCACGGCTCTTGGTCACGGCTCTAGGTCACGGCTCTAGGTCAAAGACTTTCGACGAAATACCTCATTATCGGGTGGACAGTTTAATTTAACTTTGCCAAAAAATTGGATAATGTCTCCTCATAACCCCACCCTTCCTCTCCTTTACCTTACCTTCCCCCTCTCTCCCTCTCCCCCTCTCTCTTCCCTCTTTCCCTCTCCCTTCCCTCTCTCCCTCCTCTTTCCTTTTCCATTTCTCCTTCTCCCTCCCCCTCCCTTTATTCCCTCTCCCTTCTCTCCCACCCCTTCCTCTCCCCTCCCTCTCTCCTTCTCCCTCTTCTCCCTTCCCCTCTGCCATCCCCCTATCCATCCCCTTTCTCCTTCTCCCTCTTCTCCCTTCCCTCTGCCATCCCCCTATCCATCCCCTTTCTCCTTCTCCCTCCTCTCCCTGCCCCTCCCTTTCTCCCTCCCTTCTTTCCCACCCCTTTCCCCTACCCTCTATCCCATCCCCTTTCTCCTTTTCCCTCTTCCTTCCCTTTCCCTCCTTCCCCTTTCTCCTCCACTCCCTCCCCCCGTTCTTCCTCCACTCGGCCTCCCTTCTTCTTTCACTCAATAAAATTATTATTATTATTATTATTATTATTATTATTATTATTATTATTATTATTATTAATATTATTATTATTATTATTATTATTATTATTATTATTTCTGCTTCAGTAAAGAGATATAGGAAAGAGGTAATTTTGTCTGTTAAAAAAATAAAAATAAAAAATTCCAAAGGAAACTCAGATCTTTTGGTTTGATATGCAACACACACTAAAAAATTATTGTTTTTTCTCATGTACTGTAGTGTATATTGTTATGGTGATTCCAAAACTTTGATCCCTTTTTTTGGAGAAATTCATAGAACAAAAATTATAAGCCCTTTAAAATTTTAATGATCTATATAAAAATGTTAACCTAACCTACCTAACTTAACCTAACTGGAAACTGACTTAACTATCATAAAATAAAGTATGCTGTCTTTCATATTTTAAAGGTTGGATTAAGGACAAATTCACTTAGGTTAATTTATGGTCACAGTTAATTAGTCAAGTCTGACATATTTCTGTTGTACGTATATCACATTTATTGAATATTCATAATTTCATTATCTTTGAATATCCAAGAAATGTAATATAAAAACAATTCACGGTAAAGGTAGTCATACCTGTGATTACTTTCTACAATTATTACATCTAGCTATAATTGAGTGGAGCATCAAGGTGAGTTAGGTAAGATACAAGGAGTTTAAAGATGAAAATGTATTACGGTCTCTCCTCGACTTACGACGGTGTTCCGTCCCGACGACCAGTTCGTAATACCTCAAATATTGTTATTAAATTTTATCATCAATGACTTCTTTTGGTATTAAACAATACAATTTGGTGCTAATTTTTTCCTCTTATATAAAGTAGCTTTAGTGTATAGGGTGAAACATCAATCATGAAGTGATTGTCATTAGAACTTTATGGGGTCTGAATTTGTAAAAAAACACAACTAATGTGTTTAATCTACTCATAATCAATTTGGTAAAATGAATGTTTAGGTCATCCACCTCTACTTGGCATTTGAAAAAACATAATTTCAATGTCACCAAACCTAACCTAACCCAACTTAACTAATCTAACATAACCTAACTTAACTGGTAAAAAACGGTCAACTTAAAATCATTAAATTCGCTGGATGGCCAAAAAGATAATAATATCATCAATTCCATTTATTTTAGAAGGACTTATTCATTTTTGTTGAAATCATGGACATACAAAGCCAATATATCTACATTTGATTCTACCAGTGTGAATGGCAAAGTTAATTAATATCACCACTCCAACTGTTGGCCCAAACAAGTCGTAAAGTAGTTCTTTTTTGTAATACATCGAGTCACTAAGGGAATATAAAAATAAAACATGAATTTAGGTCACTGAATTTATCTTATTAGTAGTAAATTGTGGTTAAACTGATGCACAAATGAAACATGCCTGGGAAGTACCTAGCACTAGTTACCTGGCATATTTGGACTTATTAAAATATGAAATCTCGGCTAATAAGTAATTATACTAAGGAAATAATTATTTTGGTAGTGCTGGACGGTTATTAATTGCGCTCATTACGAAAATTGGGTCGATATTAATTCTGATAAAGGACGTCATTCACCATCCCAGAGGAAGCTGTTCTCACCACTCTTCAAATAGACCATTTACGACTTTTTTTTAGTTCAATTTGATTTCAATACATTTCTACACATAAATTAGTTGTATTAGTTATCTTAAAGGCTTACCTTTTATGATTGTTAGGCGAATTTGGAGGATATAAACAGCGCTGTAGAGGCTGGCGGCATTTTTCGTACACAAACATGGACCGCTTTTAAAAAGAACAATACAATTCTGCATGTGCTGTTCTGTATGGAGTATATCGTATAACAAATATTATTCCTTTGCAGATTTATACATTTTATGTCCATCCAAATCAATTTTCTTTCTTTTGGTTTCAAAAATAGTTCCCGGACGAAATTTCCCCATGTTCCAATAACGATGGCTGTCCACGGGTAATGTGAACCTCGTGGAGAACTGAAGTTGTTCCTGGAAATGAAATGGAAGGATGATTTACTAAGTTGATATTGTGTTCTCCTCTATCTCTCTCTTGTGTGTGGTTTTTTTTACGGGAATTAGCCAACCCGGGCACAGGTCAAACGACCCACAACGGAGCCTGGGGGGCGAAAAAAAGAACTTTATTTTTATGAGATTCTGTCTGTTCGTCCATCTTGTGCGGGCAATCAACATGGTAGGTAGTGAGCCGGTCGAGTCTCTGTTGTTTTGACGCTTTTTTGTTTTTTTAATGCCCCAATTTAAAAGAGTGACTTACAGTAGATGAATTCACCATTTGGGGGTAAGGGTGGGGGGAGTGAGGGTGGGGGATGGGGGTTGGCGGGGTGAGGGTGGAGGGTGGGGGATGAGGGGTGTGGTAATGGAGAAGGTTTAGGTGAGGGAATTTAGTGGACAAAGACTTGAGAATCCAACAGACATATACACAAGATAGTCATACACACACATACATGGCAGTCATATGCACAAGACAGTCATACACGCACACACACACCCGAGAGTCATGTACACAAGAAGACAAGTCATACACGCCCACATAGCTTGAATGTTGTACGGAGTGCCCCATTACATCTCTATGTTAATAAACGTCTACTTTTGGAGGTTGACTGCGTAAATATATGAATTATTAAAGAAAAACAGGAAAAACAGCTAATGTAACATAAATAGACCTTCCAAAAAGTCGATAGTAATTCCCCTGCCTGTGACACGACGAAGTAAGTACCTCTATCTAGCTCCTCCAGTCCTAGATCGAGGCAAGGCCAAGCCAGTTCATCACTTATTAACTAAACTCTCGGGTAGGTGTAGGTTAGGTAGGGTAGGACATCCCGTCTATAACCCCCCACCCATCATCCTCTCACCCATCCTGGGAGGTGGGGAATGGTACCATCCGTCAGCCAACAACAGAAGGTACCAAGAACCACTGACTGGGAAGGGTGAGAGGATGAAGGGGTGGGTGTAGTGGGTGGTGTGCTAAAAAAAAATAAAAAAAAAAATAAAAAATAAAATAAATAAAAAAAAATAAAATAAAAAATAAAAAAAATAAAAAATAAAAAAATAAAAAAAAGTGTAGTGTAAGGGTAGTGTATTAAAAAAACGAAAAAAAAGTGTAGTGGGTCGTTGCGTTGGGTCGTTGGGTTCGTTGCGGTGGGTCGTTGGGTTCATTGCGTTGGGTCGTTGGGTTCGTTGCGTTGGGTCGTTGGGTTCGTTGCGTTGCGGTGGGTCGTTGGGTTCGTTGCGTTGCGGTGGGTCGTTGGGTTCGTTGCGTTGGGTCGTTGGGTTCGTTGCGTTGCGGTGGGTCGTTGGGTTCGTTGCGTTGCAGTGGGTCGTTGGGTTCGTTGCGTTGGGTCATTGGGTTCGTTGCGTTGCGTTAGGTCGTTGGGTTTCAATTGCGTTGGGTCGTTGGGTTTCGTTGCGTTGCGTTGGGTCGTTCGGTTGGTGCGTTGCGTTGGGTCGTTGGAGTTCGTTGCGTTGGGTCGTTGGGTTCGTTGCGTTGCGTTGGGTCGTTAGGTTCGTTGCGTTGCGTTGGGTCGTTGGGTCGTTGCGTTGCGGTGGGTCGTTGGGTTCGTTGCGTTGCGGTGGGTCGTTGGGTTCGTTGCGTTGGGTCGTTGGGTTCGTTGCGTTGCGGTGGGTCGTTGGGTTCGTTGCGTTGGGTCGTTGGGTTCGTTGCGTTGCGGTGGGTCGTTGGGTTCGTTGCGTTGCGGTGGGTCGTTCGATTCTTTTGGTGTTTTTTTTAACTTAAATGATTAATATAATTGAGAATAATAATTATAACATTTATAATTACTGTAATTCCTGGTCATTTGTCAACAACATCAGAATTGAGACAGCACAAATAATACGTCATAAAATAGGGTAGTGTTGGGTAGGGTGGTGTAGGGTGGTGTATTGGGGGTGTAGGACATCCCGACTATAACCACCCACCCACACCCATCATCCTCTCACCCATCCTGGGAGGTACCAAGAACCACCGACTGGGAAGGGTGAGAGGATGAAGGGGTGGGTGGGGTGAGAGGGATGATGGGGAGCGGGGGATGAGGAGAGGGAATCCACATCCTTCCCAGGGTGTAGTATGGGGTATGGTGGTGTAGTATGGGGTATGGTGGTGTAGGGTGGTGTACGGTAAGGTATCAGGACCCACCGACTGGGAAGTGTGTGTGTAGGGTGGTGTAGTGGGTGGTGTAGTGTGGGGTATGGTGGTGTAGTGAGGGTGTAGTGGGTCGTGTAGCATGGGGTATGGTGGTGTAGGGTGGTGTACGGTAAGGTATCAGGACCCACCGACTTGGAAGTGTGTGTGTAGGGTGGTGTAGTGGGTGGTGTAATGTGGGGTATGGTGGTGTAGTGAGGGTGTAGTGGGTCGTGTAGTATGGGGTATGGTGGTGTAGGGTGGTGTACGGTAAGGTATCAGGACCCACCGACTGGGAAGTGTGTGTGTAGGGTGGTGTAGTGTGGGGTATGGTGGTGTAGTGGGGGTGTAGTGGGTAGTGTAGTATGGGGTATGGTGGTGTAGGGTGGTGTACGGTAAGGTATCAGGACCCACCGACTGGGAAGGGTGTGGAATCCCCCCATCCCCCATCCACACCCATCCTGGGAGGTGGAGAATGGCACCATCCGGTAGTTGGCAACGGAAGGTATCAGGACCCTCCGACTGGGAAGGGTGTGGAATCCCCCCATCCCCCATCTATCTGTGTCTCTGTGTCTGATTGTTTCTGCCAGTCTGTCTCACAATATCGATCTGTCTGTCTTTCTGATTTTCTGCCTCTGTTTTTCTGTCTGTCTGTCTCTTTCGTCTATATGTTAGTCTATGTCGCCGTCTCTGTTTCTGTCTGTCCCTCTATTTCTCCGTCTGTCTGTCTGTCAGTTGTCTGCTTGTGTCTGCGACAAACAGACAGACAGGCAGACAGAAAGAAACGGACACAGAGACCAACAGACAGACAGAGATTCCTACAAGTTGTTATTATTTCTTCTTTTACCAAAGTGTTCCTGTTGCTTAACAACTCAATCAGATACGTTATGGTTACGTGGTGAGTCAAGGGACAGTTGTCTATTTCAGTTTGGGTGACAGCGGTCGAGCCTGAGAAGAGCGCCGGACCTTCTTATTTACGGCGATTCCTTCTTTATCTTGAGTTATTAGCCAAGATTGTCTGTCTCTCCCTGTCTGCCTCTGACTGTCTGTCTGTCTCCGCTCGTCTGTTTGTCTGTCTGTATGTCTTTTTCTGTCTGTGTCTTTCGGTGTGTTTGTCCGTTTGTCTGACGGTTTCTGTCTGTTTCTGTGTGTCTGTCTGTTTAATGTCTGTCTGTCTGTGTCCGTCCGTCTGTCTGTTTTTCTAACTGTCTCTGTTTGTCTGTCTGTCTACAAATCCTCCCTAAGGAATCCTATCCTATAAATCAACATACCCGACCACCGCCCCCCCACCCCCCGCCCCCCAACAAAAAATAAATAAATAATTAACAAAACAAAAATAAATAAATTAATTAATAAATAAAAAAATAAAAAATAAAATAAAATAATAAATAAATACAATGAGATAAAATACCAACCAACCTCCAAACACAGCAACACCCCCCCCCCAGACAAAGCCGCACAGAAATACTTACAATTCTCTATACCCAACCTCAGCGACAACCCTCTCAATAAAAACAACCTAACTCAACAACTCCTTTCAACAAAAAACAGACAGACAGATAGAGAGACAGAACAGACAGCCAGTGACCGACACAGTGGAAAGACAGAGAGGCTGAGACAGAGAGGCTGAGACAGAACGAGACAAACACAGACACAGACAGACAGTGACAGACATTGTAAAAATAGACTGGCAGACAGAGACAGACTGACGGACAGACAAACAGAGATACAAAGACAGACAGAGACTGAGAGACAGACGGACAGAGACAGTTAGACAAACTAACTCTACCAAAGCACCAATCACCTACTGCGGCACCAAGAGACGCCAACCCCAGTAAACAGAAACCCTCCTCCTGGTGTACATTAACACAGTATAACCTTTTTCTTCTATATTTTAAATTTATTTCTGTTCCTTTTTCGCACCCCCCCTCCCCCCCAGGCCCCGTTGTGGGTCGTTTGATCTGTGCCCGGGTGGGCTAATTCCCATTAAAAAAAAAAGCAACTGGCTGGGCCCAGCCTCGAACTGGTCCCGGCGGTGCTAGACGTAGTTCGTCAGGCCACCGCCAGGGGTCTACTGTCGGCTTTTATGAAGGTGGTTTTGTTGTTTTTCTTTAATAATTCATATATTTTCGTAGTTTTTCTCAGGATTTGTATGAATTTATACTCCAATAGCAGAGTTACAATTGTATTGAAGCTGTGTGTGGCCCTTTTACAGCCAATCTTGGCTACTAACTCAAGATACACTTGTGTGTGCGTGTTTGACTGTCGTGTGTGTGAGTGTCGTGAATCATGAAGACATTTTGCAAGAACCTTTACCAAAACACATACAAAAGAATACCAAACAGTTATAAACAACAGCGAAACGGTAACTCTGCTATTTGAGTTTAAAATCACGTTAAGAACTGCGAAAATAAATCAATTATTGAAGAAAAACTGCAAAAATACCACATGTAACATAAATACAACTTCTGGAATGTTGATTAATGTCCCCCTGGCGGTGGCCTGGCGAACTAGGGGGGGGGGTCACAGCTTCCATGGTAAACACTTTAAATATTATGAGTGTCTCTCACCCACAATGGAGAGGCCTACACTATTTTCTCTCACCACCGCTGTCTACACCTACACTATGGTTACTCACACGAGCCAGAAGCACCGGACATGGAGTAGAAAAATTGTCCTCGTTGCAGATGGTGACGTCATCGTGTGGGTAGCAACGGACCCTGGTGTTATGGTGAAGTAATGGTGAGGTGATGGTGATAGTAAAAGAGATGGTGAAGTTCTTGGGAAGGCCACAGTGAGGTAACGATGAGAATGGTGATATTATGGTGAAATGATGGTGAGGTGACTAGAGGAACTATTCACTAGAGGACCGATGCTGGTGAAGGGTTACTGGTGCACCACTGAAGTATGAATGAAGAAGTAATGATAAAAAAGATAGCTAAAAGGAATGATGGTGACGTAATGGTGAGAAGAGGTGATGGTGAGTTTTAATGGTGATGGTGAGAGTTTATAAAGCGTAATGGTCCGGGTTTACAAGCTTTTACATATACGTGAACGCTTTAAGATTATAACACACACACACACACACACACACACACACACACACATACACACACACACCATTTTTATCCTTCATATCCCGAGAAAATTTACTCAACTAAAATAAATAACTATGACCTGGAACCTGGACCACTATGTTATGCTGTAAAAATTAACTCCTAACTAGACCCCCACAAGGTACCATGTCTTATGGTCCTGTCCAGCAGTCACTTATCTTATTATCTTACCCAAATTTGAATATTTTACTCTTATTACTTTTGTTTTTCTTATCTTCTCTTATCTTCGGTGTTTATCTGTGTTTTCTTTGTTTAAAGGATTTTATGTTTATTATTTTATGCTTATCTACTGATGCCAAGTTACCACCAGTCTCTCAGTGAAGTAATGCCTTTTCCCGTTTACCCTTCCTCCCGCACACCAACACTCCCTCACATCAATTCTTCACCCACAACACTGCCCACACAATAACACTCCCCACACACCCCCTACACACTCACGACACTTGTCATCAAATATCGCCTCTTCTTCTCTCAATACACATTAGACCGACTTGTTGCCAGCCCCACATAATAATATACCATTGTCCTTCACTCCACCTATCACGTACGTCTGGGTGATAAGAATATATGTGGATAAATACACGTAAATATTAGTGACAGCGACGAATATATTCTCATACATATTAGAACAATGTTTTCAAACGTTTTTTACTGCCACCCACAGCCAGAACAACAATTTGAATTGCGACCCATTAAACCTAAGTGTAATGATATGAAATGAGCTCAGGTTAGATTACGGGGGAAAAAACTACCATTACGAGTTTGCGTATGATGACTTAAGACACTGAGAACGATGACTAAGGTGTTGGGTATGATGACTTAAGACACTGAGAACGATGACTGAGGTGTTGAGTATGATGACTTAAGACACTGAGAACGATGACTGAGGTGTTGAGTATGATGACTTAAGACACTGAGAACGATAATTAAGGTGTTGGGTATGATGACTTAAGACACTGAGGGCCGTATTCCTAGTCATTACGACGATAATGACGATCACGATCATCATCTCGATGATCGTGTGTCGGGATGCAACCACCCAACGCTGAGTGCCATATTCCTAGACCCTTACATGAGCGTGTCAACACGGCAGCTCGTGTCGGATGGCAAAATTTTTTTGGGCCATGCGCGTGTGCCAAATGTATTATTTCACATAATTAGAAAGACGATTTTGAGAGATATTTAGTTGTTATTTTATACCGGCACAATAATATATTGTAAAATATATTTTTTTATAAAATTGAACTTTATTATCTGTTCGAAACAAAATAGATAATTTTTTCATCTGAGTACTTGGCAACAATGTTTGCGCGCGGGTTATCAAACAGGAGGTAGTAAGAGAACGTTCTG
The DNA here is from genome assembly GCF_018991925.1 of Homarus americanus. NCBI lineage: Eukaryota > Metazoa > Arthropoda > Malacostraca > Decapoda > Nephropidae > Homarus > Homarus americanus. The sequence goes on from NW_024748737.1 coordinate 9,578, forward strand.
CAGCTCTGTCTGAAACCCAACGTATGGCACTTTTGCGCCATATTGAGCAAAGGTCAATCATTGAGGATAGGTCTACAAGCAACACCATAAATTATAGGAAAAGAAAGGCCTGGGATGAAATTACTGCTTCATTCAACGCCAGCTATGATCCACTTGTTTTACCTGGTCCTACCCCAGGGCCATCATCTGTGTCTTCTGCACAATTTACTGAAGTTCCATCTACTGTTTATCGACCTCTATTTTCACCCTCTGTTCCTGTCTCACAAGTCATTGTTCCTGCCTCACCAGTCATTGCTCCTGCCTCACCAAACATTGCTCCTGCCTCGGCAGTCAATGCCCCTGACTCACTATCGAGTGATATTGCCTCACCCCCTCCTGCTCATGCTTCCAACCAACACCTTTATTCAGTGTCCAGGGCATCTGGTTCTCGGCCAAGGAGCAAACCAAGGCGAACTAGGAGGGTGACAAGTGTCTATGAAATGTGTGATAAAAGACAAGAAGAGTTACATAAATCTAAGTTGTACAGATTGAATAGGGAGCATGAGGAGGAAATGAAACTGAAAAAAAAAATGATGTTAACACAAAAACTACAACAAACTGCAATTGAAAAGACACATGAAAAATTGAATAATTCTTTGGATTTGTTAGATAGTGTTTTAAGGAAAGCAGGAGCTGCATATGATGCCATGGCTAAAACATATGAATGATGTTGTAATATTTCAGAAATTGGCATCTAAAGTAAAAGTTATTCGTTCTATTTCTTACATATTCAACTAATTTTATTTGAAGGAAATAAACATACATGTGTTTATTTTGACAAAGGTTTTTTTGTTTACAAAAGCTGTCATAAGTATGGCAGGTAATTATTTGTGGGGGATGAATATTTATAATATACATAAAGGCTGTGATTTTCAAAAATTGAATTTATTTCCTGTGATAAAGAATAAAGTTTTGTTTGGCGTATACAGGTATTTATAAAATATGTTATACTGTGCAAAGTACTGTATAGAGGATATGTTTCTTTTATTAAATTTTATGCATTGATATAAATAGCTGTAGAGAAGGAGTGAACCATTTCTTTTTGTGCCCAAGATAGAAATATTTTCATGTCAGTTACAAATATTGTCCAAAGTATGACAGTTAAGATTTATTTTTATATATCTATAATATAAGCTGTGAATTTCAGGAAATGCAGAACTATGTATAGAAAAATTATAGTTTATTTTCTTAATTTTTACACATTTATTAAAAAAATAAATGTATATTTCTTTCCTTTTGTTGTCTTCATAAAACCTCACAGGTGAATTACCTTACATATTGAGTTATGCTCCATTATTAAAGACCACAGTGAAGTAAAAAAAACTATATTACTGGGCCAAAAACTGTGATATTTTCCTTGTTAACTCAAGATAGAGTGAGCTCACTTGGCTTGCCTCATTCCGGAAAACATAAGTGAATTTCCCGGTTCAGATGGTTGAAATTTTATTACTACTACGACAAAAATATTGTATGACTGAATAAAGATAAGAAACATATCTTAAATGATAACAGAAGTAATTGTTAATTGAAGATGAGGCTCACAGCACAGACAGCAGTCGTCATCGAAGTCGGAGCTGTGACGTCAACATTCCAATAATGTTTCAAGTTCATAACAGTGTTGTGAAAGTTCATTTATCCGTATTAACACTTCTTTTAATTGTTCTTATCAAAAAAATAATATAATTCGACGTAGACATCTGTAATATAAAGTACTGGAAGAACTTTCATAAAATATAATGATGATTATTATTTGTCGTAAGGCAGCTATCGGGTGGGGGTAGCCACCCGATGTTGTTTCCAACATTTCAGGGATATGCGTATGGTTCCCTTCCGATACCTCGTTTATCGGGATGACTAGTAATAGACCAGCACGAACACTATCAATTGGCATTGTGCTTCGTAATGACTATCAATCCGGCCCTAATAGTCAAGCAGGCGGTGTTGGAAGACTCGGAGGGCTGAGAACATGACCGGGGAGAGGAGTGGGGAGGGGAGAGTGGGGAGAGGGAGAGTGGGGAGAGGGGAGGGGGAGGGGATAGGGGAGAGAGGGGAGTGGAGGAGAATGAATGAGTGTAAATAAAGGGAGTGGGGAGAGGAGAGGAGAGGGGAGTAGGGAGAGGGAGGAGATAGAGGGAAGAGAGGGGGGAGGAGGGAATGAATGAGCGTAAGTAGAGAAGGGGGTAAGAGGAGAGGATAGAAGGGGGGGAAATGAATGGATATAAGGAGAGGAGGGGGAAGAGAGAGAGAGAGAGAGAGAGAGAGAGAGAGAGAGAGAGAGAGAGAGAGAGAGAGAGAGAGATATATAAATAATTAAAATCTTAAACACAAAACAAAAACTTTTTCGAACTTATCTTGAACAAACAAACAAACACACACAAACTACCCTAACTCATTAACAAACTCTTAATTACACACAAACACCACAATTAACTACACTTAACTTTCTCCCCCCACGGGGTAATTAAAAGTAATTAAATTGTCAAGACTTTTATCACTTACAATTAACAAAACGAAAGTAGTTTAGTTAGTTAATTGGTTAGTAATTAATTAGTTAACTATCACAACCCCCCCCCAATTAGGCAGTTGATAATATACGCTTAACAATATACCCATATAATTAGACAATACTTAACTACCACTCATCTTTAATTATCACCCCAAAA
>NW_024748738.1:0-12364 GCF_018991925.1 Homarus americanus
CCTTAGCCCTGGGCTTAGGAGCGACTAACCCATGTCCAACTGATGTTCACATGGAACCCTTCTCCGCTTCGGTCATCAAGGGAGTCTCTCTCGAGTATTTGCTACTACCACCAAGATCTGCACCAGTGGCGGCTCCAGGCCGGCCCACGCCGAAACCCTTCAGCGCTCACCACTGCGACCCTCCTACTCACCGGGGCTTAGAGACCTCGCCTTGAGAGCGAGGCCGGTAGTGCGCCCGGCGGTCGAGTATCGGGAGAATGCTTGAGCGCCATACCATTTTAAGGGCTAGTTGCTTCGGCAGGTGAGTTGTTACACACTCCTTAGCGGATTCCAACTTCCATGGCCACCGTCCTGCTGTCTATAGCAACCAACGCCTTTCAATGGGATCTGAATGAGCATTCATTTAGGCCCCTTAACTCGACGTTTGGTTCATCCCACAGCGCCAGTTCTGCTTACCAAAAGTGGCCACTAGATACTCAGATTAGTCGCCGGAGCTTCATCCCTACAAGCAAGCTCGGCATCTCACCCATTTAAAGTTTGAGAATAGGTTGAGGACGTTTCGTCCCCAAGACCTCTAATCATTCGCTTTACCGGATGAAATTCACCCTGCGAGTTCCAGCTATCCTGAGGGAAACTTCGGAGGGAACCAGCTACTAGATGATTCGATTAGTCTTTCGCCCCTATACCCAGCTCCGACGATCGATTTGCACGTCAGAATCGCTACGGACCTCCACCAGAGTTTCCTCTGGCTTCATCCTGGCCAGGCATAGTTCACCATCTTTCGGGTCCCAACATATATGCTCATGGTACTTGCCGACTGCCCGCCCCGGTGCGCCTCCGCCGTTTACCGACGGCCCGCTTCCGGGGACGGACAGCACCGCGGCGTCTTGGCAAGTCCCGGGCCTGCGCCCCTCCCTCCCATGAGGGGAAATTAAACTTCGGCCATCGCCCTGACGACCTCCACCACACGCAACGTCCAGAGACGGGGGAAAGTATCTCACCCCGCTTGTCGCGGCGTGGGCGAGGCCGCAGGCAGCCGGTCAGGGATCGGCCCAAGACGCACCGGAGAGCCTGTTACAGCTGCCCCGGGCGCCCGTCACTTTCATTTCGCCTTTGTGTTTAGTGAGCCCATTGACTTGCACACATGTTAGACTCCTTGGTCCGTGTTTCAAGACGGGTCGGGTGGATCACCGACCTTTTGCACACCGCGAGAGCAAAACCGCCGCCGAAGCGGCGGCAAGCTCTTCTCGACGACCGTCTCAGGGCAGCCAGGACACCGGTGGTTCCCCCCGTCGCGCGGGTCTCCCCCCCAGACGAGCTGAGAGAGAGTCGGCGGCGAGGTACCATTCCGACTGGGCCTTCGACGTCCCCGGCAACGGGTCGCGGTGACCTACTACGAGGCGAAATACGCCCGCCGACGCCAGCGTGAGTGGGGGCACGCCCAAACATTTTTGTGTCGCTCAATTACAACACCCCACCCAGCCGACAGCCGACGAGCTGAACCCCCTCAGTTCGACCTTCGAGTTTCCACCCGTTTGGCTCTTAACGGTTTCACGTACTCTTGAACCGCTCTTCAATGTTCTTTTCAACTTTCCCTCACGGTACTTGTTCGCTATCGGTCTCGTGGTCATATTTAGCCTTAGATGGAGTTTACCACCTGCTTTGGGCTGCACTTTCAAGCAACCCGACTCTACAGAGAGGCCCTTTCCGACCGTCCCATCTGTACCCTCACGGGCGCCACCATACGGGCCTCTGGACCCTCTGAAACGCAACACCCCTCGTGCCCGAAGACATCGAGGTTATGCGCTGGGCTTTTCCCGGTTCAGTCGCCCTTACTAAGGGAATCCCTGTTGGTTTCTTTTCCTCCACTAATTAATATGCTTAAATTTGGCGGGTAGCTCTCTCCTACTACGAGGTCGATCGTGGTCTCATCATCCTTAGGGGGAACAAGTTCCCCAACCACGAAGCGGAAGACGCTCTGCCACCGACTTTCTTCACCACCGACATTACCAGGCAGGAAGGTTTGAGGGGCTTGTCGCGGGGGTACCAGCGGCCATGGCGCCGGCACTCCCACCCCTGACTCCGTTCCTTCTCATTGAGTGGTAAATAGCCAATAGGAAAAGTGTTCCAGCAGAACATCTCTCGCAGAGTCATATACACACACAGGTTTAATGCATATACGCTCGTGTTCCGCCCTTACTCGGCCGCACCTTTGCCGCTTAAACTTTGACCTCTTTCCCCGTTCCCGCATGCCACAGCAGTGGCACTTGTTTATCCGGAGAAAGAGAGCGAGAGTCGCAGTATTAATTGGCGTGAGCGGCCTTTCCGGCTGCAGAACTAGTGCTCTATCCCGGCGAGCGCCGTTATGAGGCGCAACACCGTCTTTAACGCGTTTAGAGAGAACTCCCCTGCCTCCCTCCCAGTCATGAGATAGACGTGGACTCGTGGCGAACTCTCAAAGAGAACGCCCACACCGCGTCTGACCGTGGGAGAGGGTGGAGGAGCGCGTGAGGAAGAGCACGGCGTCACCCAAGCATTCTCATCTCTCTGCCTGCACCACTACATGGTAGACTGCGGGCCCAGGCGCACTCATCAATTTAGGTTCCTCTGCAATGCATGCCAAGCACTCTTTTCGAGGTGATAGACGAAATTCCGGCGGGGCTTACTTAAAAGATATCCGACCCGGTTTCGTTTCCTCTTCGTGGGATGGAGTGCCTCTTAGAACATGTGCAGCATCAGCCATGAGCGGCCGACGGCCATACGTGTCTCTGTGGACAGCAGGCAAAAGAGCGCCGCCTCCAGTTATTTGCGAGGGCGACAACTGTCGCTTTGTTGTGGTTGAATGTGGGTGCGCCAAGTCCATGGACTTGCTAGTGATAGGCTTGCTTGTTTTTAAGGGCACGCCTCGCGCAAGGCGCGGGCGATTAAACCCCAAGGCGGAAGCTCGGTTCAGGTTACCCTCGTGTCGGGGAGACAGTCAGCAGGCACCGAACTCGCAGCAACCGATGGATGTATATTTCCGACCCTCGTAGAGGAGTGGCGGCGACAAGCTCATATGGCTGCCGCCGCCGCAATATGCGTTCAACTTGTCGATGTATCTGGTATTCTTGCGATTCACATACCGACACGCAGTTTGCTGCGGTCTTCATCGACCCACGAGCCGAGTGATCCCCCGTTAAGAGTTGTGTATTTGCCATTTGGTCTTTTTGCGACTAACCATCACAGGTCGAGTCTCAATGAAAGGGTTTGACAGACATAGCCCCAGTTTGTGGTTTGGGTTTGGCCGGACGGCTTGTTGTTGTTTTTTGACACTTGAATTTCACTCTTTGTGGGTCAAGAGGCTTATTCGCCGGTAGTAAGGAACGGACGGGCAGCCGTCCAAAGCCCCGTCCGTCCTCCTCCGGTCTTCGCGCTCTCGCCCGAGTGTGGTCCACCTACAGCGTGGTGGTACCTATTTTTGGTGCGGGGGCCGGGATTGTCCTCTTTCGCTGCTGGAGTTGCCAGAGCAGAGCCCGAGACCGCCCAAATCAGGAGAGTAGTAGTAGTAGTTTTAAGAGCGCCCCGTTCTCTTTCTCTCTGTTAATGATCCTTCCGCAGGTTCACCTACGGAAACCTTGTTACGACTTTTGCTTCCTCTAAATGATCAAGTTTGGACATCTTTCCGTCAGCTCGAGGCGACGACCCCAGAAAACCCTCGCGGGCAACGGGGCCGACAATCCAAGAGCGCCAGTCCGAAGGCCTCACTAAATCATTCAATCGGTAGTAGCGACGGGCGGTGTGTACAAAGGGCAGGGACGTAGTCAGCGCAAGCTGATGACTTGCACTTACTGGGAATTCCTCGTTCATGGGAAACAATTGCAAGCCCCAATCCCTATCAGAAAGGCTTTGGTGAGTTACCCGCTCCTCTCGGAGGAAAACTCGTTGATCCCTTCGGTATGGCGTCTTGACCGCCTGGGGCATCTAAGGCATCACAGACCTGTTATTGCTCCAGTCTCAATAGCATTTAATTGCGTATCCCTCTAAGAAAAGTTGCGAACTGGGCACCATTTTCTGGAGATCAAGTCGACTAGCAGTAGGCCAGAGTCTCGTTCGTTATCGGAACCAGACAAATCGCTCACCAACTAAGAACGGCCATGCACCACCACCCACCGAATCGAAGAGCTCTCAATCTGTCAATCGCTTCGGTGTCTGGGCCTGTTGAGGTTCCGGTCTGGAGGCTCCCTCCTGGTGCCCTTCCGTCAATTCCTTTAAGTTTCAGCTTTGCAACCATACTTCCCCCGGAACCCAAAGACTTTGGTTTCCCGGAAGCTGCCCGCCGGGTCATGGGAATAACGCCGGCGGATCGCTAGTTAGCATCGTTTATGGTTAGAACTAGGGCGGTATCTGATCGCCTTCGAACCTCTAACTTTCGTTCTTGATTAATGAAAACATCCTTGGCAAATGCTCGCAATGGTTCAAGTCTTGCGACGGTCCAAAATTTCACCCCCTCTGGCGTCACTGTACAGCAGATGCCCCACCCTGTTCCGATTAGTCATTACCTCTGGTTTCGAAAACCAACAAAATAGAGACGAGGTCCATTATTCCATGCATCACCATTAAGACCATTCAAATAGCCTGCTCTGAGCACTCATTTTTCAAAAGTAACTCAGCCACTCAGGACACTCGACAAAAGAGCATCGTCGCGAGCAGCCCAGGCGGCTGTTCGGGCGTGACCCAGTAAACACGGGCGATTGCACGTCAGTCAGACGAGATCCAACTACGAGCTTTTTAACGCCAGCAACTTTAATATCTCGCTATTGGAGCTGGAATTACGGCGGCTGCTAACGAACTTGCCCTCAATGGATACTCGTTAAAGGATTTAAAGTGTACTCATTCCGATTGGGAGGCCTCGGATGAGACTCACATCGTTATTTTTCGACACTACCTCCCCGTGCCGGGAGTGGGTAATTTGCGTGCCTGCTGCCTTCCTTAGATGTGGTAGCCGTTTCTCAGGCTCCCTCTCCGGAATCGAACCCTGATTCCCCGTTACCCGTTATAGCCATTGTAGGCGCATAACCTACAATCGAAAGCTGATAAGGCAGACACTTGAAAGAAGCGGCGCCGGTGAGGAGACCGTGCGCTCAGCCCGAAGTTATTCAGATTCACCACAGGTGGGTTACGGACCGGGGCCCGACCAGTTTTGAACTAATAAAAGCGCTCTTCCCTTGCGGTCAGAGACCAATTGCATGTATTAGCTCTAGAATTACCACAGTTATCCAAGTAAGTGGGTTTACAGATCCAATGAAACATAGCTGATTTAATGAGCCATTCGCGGTTTCGCCTTAAATCGGCTTGTACTTACACATGCATGGCTTAATCTTTGAGACAAGCATATGACTACTGGCAGGATCAACCAGGTAGCTGCTGCTGTTGGCGGCGCCTATCACGGCGACCAAAATAGTGAGATTGAGAGAGAGGCAGAAGACATTGGGCGAGGGACCGCACGTTGGCCTTAGAGAAATAGCAAACCAGATGATCAGATCTAACTGCACCTTCTCTTGCTATCCTCGGCGCCGGCAGCGCCACCGTGTGTGCCAATCTCCTCCCTTATCCGCTCCTCTTTGCCCCAGCTCCAGCGAGGCAGCCGACATTGGGCGAGGGACCGCACGTTGGCGAATCTCCTCCCTTATCCGCTCCTCTTCTCTTTGCCCCAGCGAGGCAGAAGACATTGGGCGAGGGACCGCACGTTGGCCTTAGAGAAATAGCAAACCAGATGATCGGATCAAACTGCACCTTCTCTCGCTATCCTCGGCGCCGGCAGCGCCACCGTGTGTGCCAATCTCCTCCCTTATCCTCTCCTCTTCTCTTTGCCCCAGCGAGGCAGCCGACATTGGGCGAGGGACCGCACGTTGGCCTTAGAGAAATAGCAAACCAGATGATCCGATCAAACTGCACCTTCTCTTGCTATCCTCGGCGCCGGCAGCGCCACCGTGTGTGCCAATCTCCTCCCTTATCCGCTCCTCTCCTCTTTACCCAGCTCCAGCGAGGCAGCCGACATTGGGCGAGGGACCGCACGTTGGCCAATCTCCTCCCTTATCCGCTCCTCTTCTCTTCTCTTTGCCCCAGCGAGGCATAAGACATTGGGCGAGGGACCGCACATTGGCCCATCTCCTCCTCTCTCTCTCTTTCTCTTACTGTTTGTGGGGACGTGGGCTCATGAGCGCCATCGTCGCCCAATATTGGTTAGGTTGTGTATTTCACGGGTGGGAACCGCCATCATCGTTGTTAGGTGATGGGGTAACCCAACGTGTGCTTTGACGAGTTTTGGCTGCTAAACTCTCTTTTTAGTATACTCGGCTCCCAGACTGCGCCCTGGTCGTGTTGAACCATGAGCGTTGTCTATGCACATTTAGGGTAGCCGTTTGGGCGTGGAATAGTGCAATGAATCTCGGTCAAGAGACGGTTGGGCGCTGCATTGAAGGCCGGCACAGACGCGAAGACGGGGTGATCAGCCAACGCAAGTCCGCTAAGTTGGGCAGACAGCAAGGCGAAGGGGAGCCCCGTTCCGGACTGAAAGGCCGCAGCATATGCTGTGACGGAAACTAGTAGGGTGGCGACGTGTGTGCCGAGAGAGAGACGGAGTAAATAATGGCCAAACGGAAGAGAGACCTGGCAAGTGTAATTGATAGATCGCGAGCCTACGCCCCATAAGCCCGCTCCGCTGCCATTCCTCTGATCCAATGAGACTAAAATCTCTCTCCTTCTGCTCCAGCCATTGCAGGGCAGGGAAGCGACGGCAATTTTGGTTGTTGTTTTTGAAGGCCGCGCTTTGCTTCCCAGAGGCGCCGAAGCGCTCCGCTGGGGGGCGGAAAATATTTTACATCGAATATGTGTGTGAAGGCGCCCTCTCCCCTTAATATAGTGAAATAGTGCAATCCAGCATACAAGGTCGGACGATAGGACATTCACCGTACCGCACCTCGAGAGTGGATGTTGTTTGTTGGGTAAGGTTAAAACCGGACTGTTTGCAGACAGCCGAATAACCCGGTTCCGGACTAATTGGTGGATGCAACATCATGATGCTGCTGCTGCTGCTGTCGCGGAAACCGCAGTGGCGACGTGTGCGCCGAGAGAGAGTAATAATGTTCAATAGGGAGAGCGACCTGGCTAGTGTAATTGATAGATCGCGAGCCTACTCGCCATTAGCCCGCTCCACTGCCATTCCTCTGACCCAATGAGACTATTCTCTCTCTCGCTCTCCTTCTGCTCCAGCCATTGCAGGGCAGGGAGAGGAAATCGACGGCAATTTTGGTTGTTGTTTTTGAATGCCGCGTTTTGCTTCGCAGAGGCGCCGAAGCGCTCCGCTGGGGGGGGGAAGATATTTCACATCGAATATGTGTGTGAAGGCACCCTCTCCCCTTAATATAGTGAAATAGTGCAATCCAGCATACAAGAGCGGACGATAGGACAGTCACCGTACCGCACCTCGAGAGTGGAAGTTGTTTGATCGTTTGTTAGGCAAGGTTAAAACCTGACTGTTCGCGAACAGCCGAATAACCCGGTTCCGGACTTACAATAGACGCAACATCATGATGCTGCTGCTGTCGCAGAAACCGTGGTGGCGACGTGCGCGCCGAGAGAGTAATAATGTTCAATTGGGAATGAACCTGGCTAGTGAAATTCATAGATCGCGCTCCACTGCCATTCCTCTGGCCCCATGAGACTATTTTCTCTCTCTCTCTCCTTCTGCTGCTCCAGCCATTGCAGGGCAGGGAAGGGAAAGCGACAGCAACTTTGGTTGTTATTTTTGAATGCCGCGCTTTGCTTCGCAGAGGCGCCGAAGCGCTCCGCTGGGGGGCGGAAGATATTCCACACCGAATAGGTGTGTGAAAGCACCCTCTCCCCTTAATATAGTGAAATAGTGCAATCCAGCATACAAGGGCGGACGATAGGACAGTCACCGTACCGCACCTCGAGAGTGGAGGTTGTTTGATCGTTTGTTAGGCAAGTTTAAAACCTGACTGTTCGCGAACAGCCGAATAACCCGGTTCCGGACTTTAATAGACGCAACATCATGATGCTGCTGTCGCGGAAACCGTGGTGGCGACGTGTGCGCCGAGAGTAATGTGTTCAATTGGAGACAGACCTGGCTGAAGTGAAATTCATAGATCGGCGCTCCACTGCCATTCCTCTGACCCCATGAGACTATTTTCTCTCTCTTCTTCTGCTGCTGCTCCAGCCATTGCAGGGCAGGGAAGGAAAGCGACGGCAACTTTGGTTGTTGTTTTTGAATGCCGGCGCTTTGCTTGGGCGAAAGCGGCTCGCTGAAATGGAAGATATTCCACACCGAATAGGTGTGTGAAACACCTCTCTTAATATAGTGAAATAGTGCAATCCAGCATGCAAGAGCGGACGATAGGACAGTCACCGTGCCGCACCTCGAGTGGAAGTTGTTTGATGATCGTTTTGTTAGGCAAGGTTAAAACCCGACTGTTGGCGAACAGCGAATAGCCAGTTCGGACTTACAATGAGCGCCAACATCATGATGCTGCTGCTGTCATGAAACCGTGGTGGCGACGTGTGCGCCGAGAGAGTAATAATGTTCAATTGGGAGACAGACCTGGCTAGTGAAATTCATAGATCGCGCTCCACTGCCATTCCTCTGACCCCATGAGACTATTTTCTCTCTCTTCTTCTGCTGCTGCTCCAGCCATTGCAGGGCAGGGAAGGGAAAGCGACGGCAATTTTGGTTGTTGTTTTTGAATGCCGCGCTTTGCTTCGCAGAGGCGCCGAAGCGCTCCGCTGGGGGGCGGAAGATATTTCACACCGAATATGTGTGCGAAGGCACCCTCTCCCCTTAATATAGTGAAATAGTGCAATCGAACATATAAGGGCGGACGTTTTCATCACCGTCTCCCACTCGGTGTGTGTGCAGATTCTCAGATCATTTTGTAAAGTATGCTCGACCCCCGATTGACTTTGACGGTCTCCCATTCGGGTGTGCAAGTTTCTGTAGTATGCTATTAAATCGACCCCCGATTGACTTTGACTGTCTCCCATTCGGGTGTGCAAGTTTCTGTAGTATGCTATCAAATCGACCCCCGATTGACTTTGAAGGTCTCCGATTCGGGTGTGCAAGTTTCTGTAGTATGCTACTAAATCGACCCCGATTGACTTTGACGGTCTCCCATTCGGGTGTGCAAGTTTCTGTAGTATGCTATTAAATCGACTGATTGACTTTCACTCTCTCCCATTCAGGTGTGCAAGTTTTTCTGTGATATGCTATTAAATCGACCCCGATTGACGGCTTTCACTGTCTCTCCCCGTGGTGTGCAAGTTTCTGTAGTATGCTATCAAATCGACCCCGATTGACTTTGACGGTCTCCCATTCCAGATTGTGCAAGTTTCTGTAGTATGCTATCAAATCGACCCCGATTGGCTTTGGCGGTCTCCCATTACGGGTGTGCAAGTTTCTGTAGTATGCTATTAAATCGACCCCCGATTGACTTTGACTGTCTCCCATTCGGGTGTGCAAGTTCTCTGTAGTATGCTATCAAATCGACCCCCGATTGACTTTGACGGTCTCCCATTCGGGTGTGCAAGTTCTCTGTAGTATGCTATCAAATCGACCCCCGATTCACTTTGACGGTCTCCCATGCGGGTGTGGAACTTCTCTGGTATGTTGTATAATATGACCGAGGTGGCCCTACCCCTTACTATAGTGAAGTAGTGCCATCCAGTGTACAAGGGCGGACGCTTTCATCACCGTCTCCCACTCGGTGTGTGCACATTCTCGGATCATTTTGTATAGTATGCTATTAAATCGACCCTCGATTGACTCTGACGGTCTCCCATTCGGGTGTGCAAGTTTCTGTAGTATGCTATTAAATCGACCCCCGATTGACTTTGACTGGCTCCCATTCGGGTGTGCAAGTTTCTGTAGTATGCTATCAAATCGACCCCCGCTTGACTTTGCCGGTCTCCCCATTAGGGTGTGCAAGTTTCTGTAGTATGCTATCAAATCGACCCCGATTGACTTTGACGGTCTCCCATTCGGGTGTGCAAGTTTCTGTAGTATGCTATTAAATCGACCCCCGATTGACTTTGACGGTCTCCCATTCGGGTGTGCAAGTTTCTGTAGTATGCTATTAAATCGACCCCCGATTGACTTTCACTGTCTCCCATTCGGGTGTGCAAGTTTCTGTAGTATGCTATTAAATCGACCCCCGATTGACTTTGACTGTCTCCCATTCGGGTGTGCAAGTTTCTGTAGTATGCTATCAAATCGACCCCCGATTGACTTTGACGGTCTCCCATTCGGGTGTGCAAGTTTCTGTGGTATGCTATTAAATCGACCCCCGATTGACTTTGACGGTCTCCCATTCGGGTGTGCAAGTTTCTGTGGTATGCTATCAAATCGATCCCCGATTGACTTTGACGGTCTCCCATTCGGGTGTGCAAGTTTCTGTGGTATGCTATTCGTCGACCCCGATTGACTTTGGCAGTCTCCCCGACCGGGTGTGCAAGTTTCTGTAGTATGCTATTAAATCGACCCCCGATTGACTTTTGACTGTCTCCCCATTCGGGTGTGCAGTTTCTGTAGTATGCTATCAAATCGGCCCCGATTGACTTTGACGGTCTCCCCGTCGGGTGTGCAAGTTTCTGTAGTATGCTGTTAAATCGACCCCGATTGGCTTTGACAGTCTCCCGACCGGAATGCAAGTTTCTGTAATTATGCTGTAAATCGACCCCCAAATTGACGGCTATCTCCCATTGGTCAGTATGAGATTTCATAGTATGCTATTAAATCGACCCCCGATTGACTTTCACTGTCTCCCATTCGGGTGTGCAAGTTTCTGTAGTATGCTATCAAATCGACCCCCGATTGACTTTGACGGTCTCCCATTCGGGTGTGCAAGTTTCTGTGGTATGCTATTAAATCGACCCCCGATTGACTTTGACGGTCTCCCATTCGGGTGTGCAAGTTTCTGTGGTATGCTATCAAATCGATCCCCGATTGACTTTGACGGTCTCCCATTCGGGTGTGCAAGTTTCTGTAGTATGCTATCAAATCGACCCCCGATTGACTTTGACGGTGTCCCATTCGGGTGTGCAAGTTTCTGTAGTATGCTATTAAATCGATCCCCGATTGACTTTGACGGTCTCCCATTCGGGTGTGCAAGTTTCTGTGGTATGCTATCAAATCGATCCCCGATTGACTTTGACGGTCTCCCATTCGGGTGTGCAAGTTTCTGTAGTATGCTATTAAATCGACCCTCGATTGACTTTGACGGTCTCCCATTTGGGTGTGCAAGTTTCTGTGGTATGCTATCAAATCGATCCCCGATTGACTTTGACGCCTCCCATTCGGGTGTGCAAGTTTCTGTAGTATGCTATTAAATCGACCCTCGATTGACTTTGACGGTCTCCCATTCGGGTGTGCAAGTTTCTGTGGTATGCTATCAAATCGATCCCCGATTGACTTTGACGGTCTCCCATTCGGGTGTGCAAGTTTCTGTAGTATGCTATTAAATCGACTCCCGATTGACTTTGACGGTCTCCCATTCGGGTGTGCAAGTTTCTGTAGTATGCTATTAAATCGAACCCCGATTGACTTTGACGGTCTCCCATTCGGGTGTGCAAGTTCTCTTGGTGCATTTGAAGTATGAGTTGAGTTTAATGAAGTTGATTTCGTCATAGGCACGGTGCTGTGCTGTGCTGTGCCATCGACAACACCAATAAGGAAGGGGCATCTATTTTTACTTAGGCTAGCATACCTAAGTTAAAGCAAACTCCCCTTGCCAATACAAGAAGGAAGAGGATTTCTTATAGTCTAATAAACAATTCATCATGACCAAATACAGTATCTAACACAGGGGGTCCGGGGGCGCAGCCCCCGGTTAGCAACTAACCATTTGATTGCATTATCTCTGAGAATAGTTAGCAATTATCCATTTGATTGCATTATCCCAGGTTAAGGGGGGTTGTGTGTGGTTCCATATCACCAGATTTATTAAAAACTCTACGTCAGGCTAAACAGTTTAGGCTAGATAGTACGATACGATACGAAGTCATTAGTTAAGAGGTGAAAGAAGATTATTAGGAATTGAAGAAAAAGGGGGTGAAACTGAAATACAGTAGGAGTAGAAAGAATCTGGGCTCAACCAGATCGCTTCATCTTTCTTATTGGTGTTTTGTCTTTGTTCTGCTCCCTTGGGTCGTCAGACCTTTGTATTAATATTGGTTTATTTATATAATGCTGCTTATTATTATTATTTTTGTTATTGTTGGAGTTAGTGAGCCCGCCCAGGTCCTTGTGTAACTGGGAGGGTAGTCACATTTTTTTTTGGTGTTAGTTAAGTGTTGGTTGTGTTAGTCTAAAGGT
>NW_024748739.1:0-30000 GCF_018991925.1 Homarus americanus
AATAAAAATTAATATAAAAGAAAGAAATTATAATATAAATATGAGAATAAAGAAATATTAAATAAAGATAAAAAAATGATAAGATGAATAGAACGGCAGCAGATACACGAATAAAAGTGGACAAAATAGAGAATTAGATAAACTTGTGTATAAGATAATTGATTACGACTGACGATTATACCTTTTGAAAGTATCTTCACGGGGGGATCGATGAATTATATAATGAACACTACTCATTGTCTCGGTAGGGTTGTCAAAATCTTTCGTCCATTGTGTCATATTGTTTCAACACAAGATCGTAGAGGTACTTTTGTGGTAGTGAAGATAGCAATATGGAATGGGGGAAGGGGTAGAGAACGAAGGAGAAAAGAGGGTAGCAAGAATGAAGAGGGTGGAATGAAGGAGAGAGAACGAAGAAGGGTGGAAGGAAGGGTAGGGATAGGAAGCCAGAGAGGGAAGGAGGAGGTCGGGAGGAGAGGGAGTCAGGGAGGGAAGGAGGAGGCCAGGAGGAGATGGGAGGCCAGGAAGGAGGAACCAAAAGAAGGGAAAGGAAGGGTTCACTATGCCTCAGGGAAAAGAATTTATCCCCAGCCGTGAACAGAAATGTCCTCCCTCCTCACACCACTCCTCCTGCCTCACCTCCTCCCTCCTCCCTCCTCCTCCCTCCCTCCTTCCTGCCTCTCTCCTCCCTCTCTCCTCCCTCAAATCCTCCATCCCTCCTCTCTCCTCCTGCTCTCCAACAAAAAAAAACAAAAAAAACAAAAACAAAACAAAAAAAAAAAAAAACAAACCACAAACAAAAAAACAAAAAAAAAATATACATATATATAATGCAAAATATATACTCTCAGTATGTGTGTGTGTGGGGTGTGTGTGTGGAAATTAAAGTGTGTGGCAAGTGGTAGTGTGTGTGTGTGTGTGTGGGGTGTGGGGTGGTGTGGGTTGAAGTGGGGTTGGGGTGGGGTGGGGTGGATGGGGTGGTGGGGTGGGGTGGGGTTGGTGGGGTGGGTGTGGGGTGGGGTGGTGGTGGTGGGGGATGGGGGTGGGGTGGTGGTGGTGGGGGATGGGGTGGGGTGTGGGGTGGGGTTGAGGTGGGGTTGGGGGTGGGGTGGGTGGGGTGCAGTGTGGTGGGGTGGGTGCGGTGGGGTGTGGTGGTGTGGGGTGGGTGTGGGTGCTGTCCTACTCTGAGCTCTGATACTGCCCTCTACCCACCAGGGCATGTAGTGTGGCATGTGGTGGTGTGGTAGTGTGGGGTGTGGCAGTGTGGTGGTGTGTGTGTGGTGGTGTGGTGTGTGGTGGTGTGTTGGTGTGGGGGTGTGGTGTGGTGTGGTAGTGTGGGGTGTGTGTGTGGTGGTGTGGTGGTGTGTGGTGTGTTGGTGTGGTAGTGTGGGGTGTGGTGTGTGGTAGTGTGTGTGTGGTGGTGTGGTGGTGTGGTGGTGTGGGGTGTGTGGCAGTGTGGTGGTGTGGATTGGTGGTGTGTGTGGTAGTGTGGTGAGTGTGGGGTGGTGTGTGGTGGTGTGGTAGTGTGGGGTGTGGCAGTGTGGTGTGTGGTGGTGTGGGGGAGTGTGGCAGTTTGGTGGTGTGTGTGTGGTGGTGTGTGTGGTGGTGTGGTGGTGTGGGGGTGTGGTGTGTGGTGGTGTGTGGTGTGGGGGTGTGTGGGGTGTGGTGTGTGTGGTGTGGTGGTGTGGTGGTTGGTGGTGTGGGGTGTGGCAGTGTGGTGGTGTGGTGGTGTGGTGGTGTGGCGGTGTGGTGGTGTGTGTGTGGTGGTGTGGTGGTGTGGCGGTGGGGTGTGGTGGTGTGGTGGTGTGGCAGTGTGGTGGTGTGGTGTTGGTGGTTTGGTGGTGTGGCGGTGTGGTGGAGTAGTAGTGGTGGTGTGGCAGTGTGGTGGTGTGGCAGTGTGGTGGTGTGGCAGTGTGGTGTGGTGTGGTGGTGTGGTGTGGTGGTGTGGTGGTGTGGGGTGTGTGTGGTGTGTGGTGTGGTGGTGTGTGGTGTGTGGTGTGGTGGTGTGGTGTGGCGGTGTGGTTGGTGTGGTGTGGCAGTGTGGTGGTGTGGTTGGTTAGTTGAGCAGTTTATTTGTGAGAAAACACAGATGCAGGTTGTGTATAACATTTATTAGCATGGCTGAGCCAGTTGAGAACCTGGCTCTTTTGCACCTGATATATACTATACATTTATCTCAAGGAAGTATTATGTAACATTTAGTATCATCTGGAACAGTACAATAGCATGGTAGTAATAAGTACATCTCATAGTGTTGCCACGGTTATCACTTCAATATTTATTTATTTTATTATTTATTATTATTTATTTTTTATTATTTTGTTTATTTATTTATTTATTTATTTATTTACTTATACATACATATGCACATATACTATACATATATACATATATGATGGTGGTGTGGTAGTGGGTGAGGGTGGTGGTGGTGGTGATGATGATGGTGATTTGATTTGATTTTGCCGCTTGCAGCGGCTACTTTATTGTGCACCCCACACTCATCCTGTGAGCGGTAGCGCAAAAGGATTACAGAGTAGGGTTTACAAAGGGTCATAATAATTAACCCCGGTTGTCAGGATATTATGGCACCGAAAGTTACACAGTATTTCATTTACATTATTTGTTTAGTTCTATACATAGAGGGTAACTTATTCACAAATGCGTGAGAACAGGCGTGTGAGGCAGTATGTCTGGCCTCACACTTTATTATTCACATTTACGTGGGAGGTATTCAAGCACATTGCGTATTTGGTTCTGTACATGAGAACTGATATAGTTACTGAGTGCAAAAAAGTGGATACAATCTTAATATGTCGGCTATCTTGCCATTAGAGATGAAGTGTTGTGCCATTTCACACACAGTGTGCTTGGACCTGTCCCTAAAAGGTTCTATCTTCACACAGTCGAGGACGTAGTGTTCAAGTGTGTGGCCATATGTATGGCCACACACTTTACATTTAGTTTTGTTTACATCTGCTTGAGGAACATACTGCCAGAGGTACTTATATCCTAACCTTAATCTAGCGGTTACAACATCTTGTAATCTAGTGATCTTGTTACTTGCTCCATATACATGTTTCACTTGATACATCTCATCATGGTAAACTATGGATCGACTAGTGCCTGTTTGCACTTGTCTACTTGCGTCAAACTCATCAATAAGTTCTTTCCTAATTACAGTTTTAAGGGTTCTTTTGACAGACCCAAATTGTATTCAACGGTGTCTTTGTTAGACGCGAGTTTGGCGAGGGCATCAACTCTGTCATGTTTTATGAGGCCTATGTGAGAGGGGATCCACAACAGTTTGACCCTGACACCCCGGTCAACAAGGCACGCATATTTGTGTCTGGCTTCAGAGACAAGATCGTGACAACCTGAGTCGAGGGTACCAAGGGCAAGTAGTGAGGATAGAGAGTCAGTGATGATGAGACTGTCAGTAACAGTGGTTTCAATGAATTTAATAGCTGTGAGTATGGCAACTAATTCAGTTTGTAGAGTGGATGCCCAGTTGTTAATTCTAACTCCTTTCTCAGTTATATTACCGTCAGGTTGAGTCACAACAACAGCACTTCCAGCCCTCCCACAGGCGGTGTTTAGAGATCCATCAGTGTAGATGGTCTGTGTGATATTATCATCAGTCTGTAGAGTGTGTATGTGTTCAAGGGCTCTCAATTTGGCAGTGTGTTGGAGATAAATGCTTTGTATAATTAATTTTTTAGGCGGATACGTCGGTATTGTGATATCGAAGGGAACTGTCCGCCAGGGTGGCAGGAAGCGCTGTTGTGTCTCAACTTTGTACAGGTGGTCTAGTCCAAATATCTTCATATGTGTAGCTGTAGTTTGGATCCATTTAGACTCATTAGTCCCATGGTTCATACATTCTAGCAATTTTAAGGAAACAATGTTATCAGGATCACCACGCAGAAGCCTCAGGGCTATCATGAGGTTGACTTCAATTATTCTATCTTTAACACTGGGTATACCTAGTTCTTTCCTAATATTAAGTACTTTAGTGATCATGGGACATCCTAGGATAATTCTGAGGGCTTTATTTTGCATTTGCCGTCATGAAGGCGGTAATCTATCAGAGATCTTGTATACCCCAGGCACTGTGGGTGGCGCTTCCTGCCACCCTGGCGGACAGTTCCCTTCGATATCACAATACCGACATATCCGCCTAAAAAACTAATTATACAAAGTATTCATCTCCAACACTGCCAAATTGAGAGCTCTTGAACACATACACACTCTACAGACGCCCTTGACAAAAAAAAACCTACGACCCTTCAGGCTTCTACGCCCTTAATTCACGAGACATAAAGGCAAGCATGAACTTAGTATGCTTCCCAGGTGGGCGCTTTTGCGCTTCACCTTACACAGGATGTAGGGGGGTGCCCAATAAACTAAAAATTGGGTCTGTCAAGAACCCTAAATCTGTAATTAGGAAGGAACTTTTGATGAATTTGATGCAAGCAGACAAGTGCAAACAGGCACTAGTCGATCCATAGTTTACCATGATGAGATGTATCAAGTGAAACATGTATATGAGCAAGTAACAAGATCACTAGATTACAAGATGATGTAACCGCTAGATTAAGGTTAGGATATAGTACCTCTGGCAGTATGTTCCTCAAGTAGATGTAAACAAGACTAAATGTAAGTGTGTGGCCATACATATGGCCACACACATGAGCTACGATCCTCGACTGTGTGAAGATAGAACCTTTGAGGACAGGTCCAAGCACGCTGTGTGTGAAATGGCACAACACTTCATCTCTAATGGCAAGATAGCCGACATATTAAGATTGTATCCACTTTTTTGCACTTAGTAACTATATCAATTCTCATGTACAGAACCAAATACGCAATGTGCTTGAATACTTCTCACGCAAATGTGAATAACAAAATGTGTGGCCAGACATACTGCCTCACACGCCTGTACTCACGCAGTTGTGAACTAAACAAACACTGTATTAGTAATATTTTATAATATTCAGTGCCATAATATCCTGACCGCTGGGGACTGTCATACACGCCCTTTGTGACCTCTACTTTGTAATCCTTTTTGCGCTGCAGCACACAGTATCAGTAAGGGGTGCACAATAAACTAGCCTCTGTCCGTGGCAAAATTTAATTACCCATAGATTAGCCTAAACCTATGTAGGTAATTTACTCTTATCTATACACGTACATGAAACCACACACACACACACACACACATAAAAATAACATATATATATACACATGTTTGATAAGGTATAAAAGGTGTGAGATTAATCATTAGGCCTCAGGAGACTAATACAGGTGAGGGAGACAGAGCTCAGTTGTCAAGGTAACAGTATCGTCACCTGGGGAAATACACTGAACACAGCTGGAGGGTGGTGGGGGTCTAGGGGGTGGTGGGGGTCCTAGAGGGGTGGTGGGGGTCCTAGAGGGTGGTGGGGGTCCTAGAGGGGTGGTGGGGGTCCTAGAGGGGTGGTGGGGGGTCTGAGGGTGGTGGGGGTCCTAGAGGGGTGGTGGGGGTCCTAGAGGTGGTGGGGTCCTTGAGGGGTGGTGGGGGTCCCTTGAGGGGTGGTGGGGGTCCTAGAGGGGTGGTGGGGGTCCTTGAGAGGTGGTGGGGTCCTTGAGAGGTGGTGGGGGTCCTTGAGGGGGGTGGTGGGGGTCCTAGAGGGGTGGTGGGGGTCCTTGAGGGGGTGGTGGGGGTCCTGAGGGGTGGTGGGGGTCCTTGAGGGGTGTGGGGGGTCCTTGAGGGGTGGTGGGGGTCCTAGGGTGGTGGGGGTCCTAGAGGGGTGGTGGGGGTCCTAGAGGGGTGGTGGGGGTCCTTGAGGGGTGGGGGGGGGTTCTGGGGTGAAATAAAGAATGATAATAAGGAAATTAGGTAATGATTAGCAAAACAATGAATGATAATATGGTAAGGAAAACTTGATAAATAGGGAAATAGAGAAAGATGATGATAGTAAATATTTGGAGAAAAACAGATTAGAAAAAAATAAACAAGGAATAAAATCAAATAGAACGAATAATGTGATAACGATAAACCAGACACAGACGAAAATAATATAAAGTATAAAAACTGATAAAGAATAATAATAATAATTAACGAAATGAAACAAATAAAATAAATTGAATTAATAAAATAAATGAGATAAAATATGATGAATGAAGTGAAGTAGAAGAATAAAAATAACGAATAATTACTCGTCCAGGTAAATCTGAATTACCTTAAGCTTTAATAATGGAATAAATGAAAACAATAATTGAGAGGAAATAAGTAAAATGAGAATAAACGAAAAAGTAAATACAAAATAAACAGAAAAAGTGAAGTAGAAACATATTAAAAAAATAAGAATCGATGAAATAAAATGAATTGCTTTCAGGAATGGGAATGGTGATTGGTTGGGAATAATAGTTCTGGAATGGGAATGGTGGCTCAGTAGTGGGAATATTAGCGCTGGAATGGGATTAATAGTTCTGAAATGGGAATGATGGTTCTGGAATGAAATGGTGGCTCAAGCGAATGAATACTAGTTCTGGAATGGGAATGGTTGTTCTGGAATGAGAATGGTGGTTGAATGGGAATGGTGCAGTAGTGGAATATTAGCGCTGAATGGGAATAATAGTTCTGGAATGGGAATGGTGGCTCAGTATGGGAATATTAGCGCTGGAATGAATATGTTCTGGAATGGGAATGGTTGTTCTGGAATGAGAATGGTGGCTCAGTAGTGAGAATATTAGCTGCTGAATGGGAATAATAGTTCTGGAATGGGAATCATGGCTCTGGAATGGAAATACCAGTTCTGGAATGAGAATAGTGTCTCTGGAATGAGAGTGGTGGCTGGAATGGGAATAACAGTTCTGGAATGGGAATGGTGGTTTGTAATGGCTGTGTGTGTGTGTGTTTGTGTGTGTGTGTTGTGTGTGTGTGTGTGTGTGTGTGTGTGTGTGTGTGTGTTATCAATTAAGTTCATATCATATTCATAAACCTGACCTCATATTCCCGTGTTTATGAGGAATAAATCAACAATACCCAGTCTTGTTCATGTTGTGGTTGAACATTTGTGGTGTGTTGTTCAGAGGCACATGGTACAATATTTGTTAGGTTATGTCCCACACTGACGAAGGAACGCCTCAGTCATCACTCTTAGTTAATAAGTTTGAGACCGACTTGTAAAATGACTCTTGTGGTTGTGGGACCCAGGTGAAGCAACAGGGAGGGTGTCGTCTGTCTGTCTGTCTGTCGTCTGTCTGTCTGTTTGTCTCTGTCTGTCTGTCTGTCTGTCTGGAGAGGACGGTTGGCGTGATTAGTAGTGCAGTAGTTATGTTTGAAAGCAGTTGTTAAAACACAAGACCCAATCTCTTTACCTTCCTATCAGTGGCGGTTATGTGTGGGTTGTACATGGGTGTGTGGGCAGCCCCTTTGTGTGGGTTGTACATGGGTGTGTGGGCAGCCTTTGTGGGTTGTACATGGGTGTGTGGGCGGCCCTTTGTGTGGGTTGTGGGTGTGGGCCTTTGTGTGGTTGTACATGGGTGTGTGGGCGGCCTTTGTGTGGGTTGTACATGGGTGTGTGGGCGGCCTTTGTGTGGGTTGAACATGGGTGTGTGGGCAGCCTTTGTGTGGGTTGTACATGGGTGTGTGGGCGGCCCCTTTGTGTGGGTTGAACATGGGTGTGGGCGGCCTTTGTGTGGGTGTACATGTGTGTGTGGTTGAACATGGGGTGTGGGCCCTTGGGTACATGGGTGTGTGGGCGGCCTTTGTGTGGGTGAGTACATGTGTGTGTGGGTTGAACATGGGTGTGTGGGCGGCCTTTGTGGGTGAGACATGGGTGTGTGGGTTGAACATGGGTGTGTGGGTGGCCCTTTGTGTTATACGTCCCCGTGTGGGTTGTACATGGGTGTGTGGGCGGCCTTTGTGTGGGTGAACATGGGTGTGTGGCTGGTAGTACGTGTGTGGGTTGTACATGGGTGTGTGGGCGGCCTTTGTGTGTTATGGGTGTGTGGGCGGCCTTTGTGTGGTAGTACATGTGTGTGTGGGTTGTACATGGTGTGTGGGCGCCTGTGGGGTTGAACATGGTGGGCGCCTTTGTGTGGTGACTGTGTGGTTGTACTGGTGTGGGCGGCCTTTGTGTGTATGTGTGGGGTTGAACATGGGTGTGTGGGCGGCCTTGTGTGGGTAGTACATGTGTGTGTGGGTTGAACATGGGTGTGTGGGCGGCCCCTTTTGTGGGTAGTACATGTGTGTGGGTTGAACATGGGTGTGTGGTGGCCTTGTGTGGGTAGTACATGGGTGTGTGGGCGGCCTTTGTGGGTGTACATGGGTGTGTGGGTTGTACATGGGTGTGTGGGCGGCCCCTTTGTGTGTGGGTTGACATGGGTGTGTGGGCCCCTTGTGTGGGTAGTACATGTGTGTGGGTTGTACATGGGTGTGTGGGCGGCCCCTTTGTGGGTTGAACATGGTGTGTGTTGTGATGCACATGTGTGTGTGGGTTGTACATGGGTGTGTGGGCGGCCCCTTTTGTGGGTTGAACATGGGTGTGTGGGCGCCTTTGTGTGGTAGTACATGTGTGTGTGGGTTGTACATGGGTGTGTGGGCGGCCCTTTGTGTGGGTAGTACATGGGTGTGTGGGTTGAACATGGTGTGTGGGCGCCTTTGGGTAGTACATTGTGTGTGTGGGTTGAACATGGGTGTGTGGGCGCCCTTTGTGTGGGTAGTACATGGGTGTGTGGGTTGAACATGGGGTGTGTGGGTGGCCTTTGTGTGGGTAGTACATGGGTGTGTGGGCGGCCTTTGTGTGGAGTAGTACATGGGTGTGTGGGTTGTACATGTGGGTGTGTGGGCGGCCCCTTTGTGTGGGTGGTCACATGGGTGTGTGGGCGGCCCCTTTGTGTGGGTAGTACATGGGTGTGTGAGTTGTACATGGGTGTGTGGGCGGCCTTTGTGGGTAGTACATGGGTGTGTGGGTTGAACATGGGTGTGTGGGCGGCCCCTTGTGTAGGTTGGCACGGAATGGGAACGGTGGCTCCAGAGAAACCAGGAACCAGGAATGTATCGTGACTTGATTTGGGGATTAGAGGGGGAGGGAGGGACAGAGTGAGAGGGTGAGGGGTAGAAGAGGGGAAAGAGGAGAGGAGGGAAGAAAAGAGGTGGTACAGAAGGGAGGGAGGAGAGGGAAGAAGAAGAGAGAAGAGAGAGAGAGAGAGAGAGAGAGAGAGTAACCTGGCGGGGTGGATTACTAATCACACCTGAGATTAAATAATACCAGACTGTAGGATTTATTTCAGGATTTATTTTAAGAATTATTTTAGGATTTATTTAGAATTTATTTAATAGTTTATTTTAAGATTTATTTGAGGGTTTATTTAGGATTTATTTAATAGTTTATTTTAAGATTTATTTGAGAGTTTATTTAGGATTTATTTAACAGTTTATTATAAATTTATTTGAGGATTTATTTAGATTTATTTAACAGTTTATTATAAAATTTATTTGAGGATTTATTTAAGGATTTATTTAACAGTTTATTATAAGATTTATTTGAGGATTTGTTTAAGGATTTTTCGGTTATTATATTTCTTTATTTTATTGTTGTAATCGAGAGACTACCCTCCCTCCCTCCCTCCCTCCCTCCCTCCCTCCCTCTCTCCCCTCCTCTCCCTCCCTCCCTCTCCCTCCCTCCCTCCCTCCCTCCTCCCTCCCTCCCTCCTCCCTCCCCCCTTCCCTCCCTCCCTCCTCGCTCCCTCTCGCTCCTCCCTCCCTCCCTCCCTCTCCCCCCTCCCTCCCTCCCTCTCCCTCTCCTCTCCTCCCTCCCTCCTCCCTCCTCCCTCCCTCCCTCCCTCCCTCCTCCCTCCCTCCCTCTCCCTCCCTCCCTCCCTCCCTCTCCCTCCCTCTCCCTCCCTCCCTCCCCTCCCTCCCCTCCCTCCCTCCCTCCCTCCCTCCCTCCCCCCCCTCCCCTCTCCCTCCCTCCCTCCCTCCCTCCCTCCCTCCCTCCCTCCTCCTCCCTCTCCCCTCCCTCCCCTCCCCCTCCCTCCCCTCCCTCCCCTCCCTCCCTCCCCCTCCCTCTCCCTCCCTCCCCTCCCTCCCTCCCCTCCCTCCCTCCCCCCCTCCCTCTCCTCCTCCCTCCTCCTCCTCCTCCTCCCTCCCTCCCCTCATTTGTACAGTTCCCCACGGCCTCTTTCCTATATGCTATCCTGCTAAGCTCCCCGTTTCCCCCTTCCTCCCTTTGTACAGCCTTCCTCCCTTTCTGTAATCTCCTTTTTGTATCCTCTCTTTCATCCTCTCCTCCCTTCCTCCCTCTTTCTCTCCCTCTTCTTCTTTCTTGTGTGTGTGTTCCTCGTATCCCTAACACCCCCTCACCCCTCACCCTCCCCTAACACCCCCTCACCCTCCCCCCAACACCCCCTCACCCTCCCTAACACCCCTTACCCCTCCCCTAACACCCCCTCACCCTCCCCTAACACCCCCCTCACCCTCACCCTCCCCTAACACCCCTTCCCTCCCCAACACCCCCTCACCCTCCCCTAACACCCCCTCACCCCTCCTAACACCCTCCCTCCCCCTAACACCCCTCACCCTCCCCTAACACCCTCACCCTCCCCTAACATCCCTCACCCTCCCCTAACACCCCTCACCCTACCTAACACCCCTCACCCTCCCCTAACACCCCTCACCCTCCCCTAACATCCCTCACCCTCCTAACACCCCCCCTACCTAACACCCCTCACCCTCCTAACATCCCCTCACCCTCCTAACATCCCCTCACCCTCCCCTAACACCCCCTCACCCTACCCTAACACCCCTCACCCTCCCCTAACCCCCTCAACAAACCCCCCTCACCCTCCCTAACACCTCATCCTCCCTAACGCCCCTCACCCTCCCCTAACGCCCCTCACCCTCCCTAACACCCCTCACCCTCCCCTAACACCCCTCACCCTCCCCTAACACCCCTCAACAACCCCCCTCACCCTCCCTAACACCACCTCACCTCCCCTAACACCCCTTACCTCCCTAACACCCCCTCACCCTCCCCTAACACACCCCCTCACCCTCACCCCTCCCTAACACCCCCTACCCTCCCCCAACACCCCCCCTCACCCTCCCCTAACATCCCCTCACCCTCCTAACACCCCTCACCCTACCCTAACACCCCTCACCCCTCCCCTAACACCCCTCACCTCCTAACACCCCCTCACCCTCCTAACACCCCTCACCCTCCTAACACCCCCCTCACCCTCCCCTAACCCCCTCACCCTCCCCCTAACACCCCTCACCCTCCTAACACCCCTCAACAAACCCCCCTCACCTCCCTAATACCACCTCATCCTCCCTAACGCCCCCTCACCTCCCCTAACGCCCCTCACCTCCCCAACCCCTCACCCTCCCCTAACACCCCCCTCACCCTCCCCTAACACCCCCTCTCACCCTCCTAACCCCCCTCACCCTCCCCTAACACCCCCTCACCCTCCCCTAACACCCCCTCACCCTCCTCTAACACCCCCTCACCCCTACCCTGATAACTACTTACATACAGACAGTGCCGGGTTCTTGTCCGGGAAAAAATATAGTGTGCAGTTTGGGTTTTCCCGACTTTTTCTTTTTCTTTTTTTATTTATATTTTTTATCATATTTTGGTATTTTATTTATTTATTTTGATTTATTTTTTTATTTGATTGATTTTGTTTTTATTTTTCCTGATTTTTTTCTAATTTTTTCTGATTTTTTTTTCCTGTTGTTATTTTCTGGTGTTTTTTTATTTCCTTATGTTTTAAATTTATTCGTTTTCAGTTTTTCCTGATATTTGTTTTACCTATTAACCCCTGAGTATGATGTCAAACCTTGGTATGATGTCATAACCTCTTAGTATGATGTCATAACCTCTTGATATGATGTCATAACTTGAGTATGATGTCATAACCTTGTATGATGTCATAACCTCTGGTATGATGTCATAACCTCTTGAGTATGATGTCATAACCTCTTAGTATGTCATAACCTCTTGAGTATGATGTCATAACTTCTTGAGTATGATGTCATAACCTCTTGAGTATGATGTCATAACCTCTCTTGAGTATGATGTCATAACCTCTTGAGTATGATGTCATAACCTCTTGAGTATGATGTCATAACCTCTTGAGTATGATGTCATAACCTCTTGAGTATGATGTCATAACTTCTTGAGTATGATGTCATAACCTCTTGGTATGATGTCATAACCTCTTGGTATGATGTCATAACCTCTTAGTATGATGTCATAACCTCTTGGTATGATGTCATAACCTCTTGATGATGTCATAACCTCTTGAGTATGATGTCACAACCTCTTGAGTATGATGTCATAACCTCTTGAGTATGATGTCATATCCTCTGAGTATGATGTCATAACCTCTTGAGATGTCATCATGATGTCATATCCTCTTAGTATGATGTCATATCCTCTTGAGTATGATGTCATAACCTCTTGAGTATGATGTCATAACCTCTTGAGTATGATGTCATAACCTCTTGAGTATGATGTCATAACCTCTTGAGTATTATGTCATAACCTCTTGAGTATGATGTCATAACCTCATGAGTATGATGTAATAACCTCTTGAGTATGATGTCATAACCCCTTGAGTATGATGTCATAACCTCTTGAGTATGGTGAGGGTAGTGAGGTTATGGTGAGGATAGTGAGGTTATGGTGAGGATAGTGAGGTTATGGTGAGGATAGTGAGGTTATGGTGAGGATAGTGAGGTTATGGTGAGGATAGTGAGGTTATGGTGAGGATAGTGAGGTTATGGTGAGGATAGTGAGGTTATAGTGAGGATAGGTGAGGTTATGGTGAGGATAGTGAGGGTTATGGTGAGGATAGTGAGGTTATGGTGAGGAAGTGAGGTTATGGTGAGATAGTGAGGTTATGGTGAGGATAGTGAGGTTATGGTGAGGATAGTGAGGTTATGGTGAGGATAGTGAGGTTATGGTGAGGATAGTGGGGTTATGGTGGAGGATAATGAGGTTATGGTGGAGGATAGTGAGGTTATGGGAGGATAGTTAGTTATGGTGAGGATAGTGAGGTTATGTGAGAGGATAGTGAGGTTATGGTGAGGATAGTTAGGTTATGGTGAGAATAGTGAAGTTATGGTGAGGATAGTGAGGTTATGGTGAGAATAGTGAGGTTATGGTGAGGATAGTGAGGTTATGGTGAGGATAGTGAGGTTATGGTGAGAATAGTTAGGTTATGGTGAGGATAGTGAGGTTATGGTGAGAATAGTTGGGTTATGGTGAGGATAGTGTTATGGTGAGGATAGTGAGGGAGAGGAAAGGTGGTTGGAAGAGGAAGGATAGGTGGAGAAAGAGACAGGGTGAGAGGAAGGAGGAGAGGTGTAGGAGGATAAGGGCTTTATACTGTATATATCTTGTACAGTAATACATATCTGGCGACCTTCCTCCTCCTCTTCCTTCTTCTCTTCCTTCTTCTTCTTTCTTTCATCCTCCTCCTCCTCCTCTTCCTCCCTTCTTTCTTCTTCTTCATCCTCCTCCTCCTCCTCCCTTCCTCTTCCTTTCTTCTTCTTCGTCTTTCTTCCTTCCTCTTCCTTTCTTCCTTCTTCCTTCTTCCTTCTTCTTCATCTCCTCCTTCCTCCTCTTCTTCCTTCTTCTTCATCTTCCTCCTCCTTCCTCCTCCTCTTCCTTCTTCCTTCTCCTCCCTCCTCTTCTTCTTCCTTCTTCTTCTTCCTCCTCCTCCTCCTCCTCCTCCTCCTCCTCCTCTTCCTCTAAGTAACCAATCACCAAAGTGTTGGAGGAAGTTTAATGTTAAGATTAATTAATATAATAGTTTATTTTTTATCTTCGTAAAGATGGAAGAGAAGAAGAGAGAGAGAGAGAGAGAGAGAGAGAGAGAGAGAGAGAGAGAGAGAGAGAGAGAGAGAGAGAGAGAGAGAGAGAGAGACGTAGTTAATGGTGTATAAGTTGGTTGTGGCAGATGATGGTGGTTGTTGTGGTAGGTAGTGAAGGTGGTAGTGATGATGTTGGTGCAACTGATGATGCTGGTGGTGGTAGTGGTGGTGATGGTAGTAGTAGTGTGGTGGTGATGGTAGTAGTAGTGG
Organism: Homarus americanus; assembly: GCF_018991925.1. Taxonomy (NCBI): domain Eukaryota; kingdom Metazoa; phylum Arthropoda; class Malacostraca; order Decapoda; family Nephropidae; genus Homarus; species Homarus americanus. The sequence continues at coordinate 14,081 of NW_024748739.1, forward strand.
TGGTGGTGATGATGGTTAGTGGTGGTGGTGGTGATGGTGATGGTAGTAGTAGTGGTGGTGGTGATGGTAGTAGTAGTGGTGGTGGTGGTGAGGTAGTAGTAGTAGTAGTAGTGGTGGTGGTGATGATGGTAGTAGTGGTGGTGGTGGTGATGAGTAGTAGTAGTGGTGGTGGTGATGATGAGTAGTAGTGGTGGTGGTGGTGATGATGATGGTAGTAGGTGGTGGTGGTGGTGATGGTAGTAGTAGTGGTGGTGGTGATGATGATAGTAGTAGTGGTGGTGGTGATGATGGTAGTAATAGTGGTGGTGGTGATGATGGTAGTAGTAGTGGTGGTGGTGATGATGGTAGTAGTAGTGGTGGTGGTGATGATGATGGTAGTAGTGGTGGTGGTGATGATGGTAGGTGGTGGTGGTGATGGTGATGATGGTAGTAGTTGTGGTGGTGGTGATGTAGTAGTAGTGGTGGTGGTGATGATGGTAGTAGTAGTGTGGTGGTGGTGATGGTAGTAGTAGTGGTGGTGGTGATGATGGTAGTAGTGGTGGTGGTGATGATGGTAGTGGTGGTGGTGGTGATGGTGATGATGGTAGTAGTTGTGGTGGTGATGGTAGTAGTAGTGGTGGTGGTGATGATGGTAGTGGTGGTGGTGGTGATGGTGTAGTAGTGGTGGTGGTGGTGATGATGATGGTAGTAGTGGTGGTGGTGGTGATGGTAGTAGTGGTGGTGGTGGTGATGATGGTAGTAGTAGTGGTGGTGGTGGTGATGATGATAGTAGTAGTGGTGGTGGTGCAGCCATAGATGTGGGCGTCAACTGCTATTGCTCACCGTCTTAAAGATCATATCCCTGTCTGCTCCTTATGGGTTTTCACCCTAACGGCAACTGAGGCTTAGCACTATCTAGCTCCTAATCTCCCTCCTTCCCTCCCTTCCTTCCTTCGTCCTTAAGATACCTTATGTATCCCTATCACGATTACCACCCTTATTCCCTCTTCCTTGAAAGTTTAGCATTGTTATACCCCAAAGATTCATGCTACTGTATGATCATGTGAATCTCGCTCAGACACAATTGTGGGATGTTACTATTACATCCGACTCTCCCTATATACGACACCTGGGGGTTAGCACTTTCTTGTCCCCCTCCTCTTGCTCCCTTTAGGTAGCATTCTGGCTCTAACACACCTCTGCACCCCCCTTGTGGTCTATGTAAAGCGGCAAATAGGCAGATAAGTTGAAGTGTGTGTGTGTGTGTGTGTGTGTGTGTGTGTGTGTGTGTGTGTGTGTGTGTGTGTGTGTGTGTGTGTGCGTGTGTGTGTGTGTGTGTGTGCGTGTGTGTGTGTTGCGTGTGTGTGTGTGTGTGTGTGTGTGTGTGTGTGTGTGTGTGTGTGTTAAACGTCAATGGATTATATAGGTAATTTGTTTTATTCTCATCCTTCATTATTATCATACACTAAAATAATATTTGTTAAGATCCGAATATTTTGTGTAAATGTGACCTGACGTAACAGAAAGACATGACAGGGCGCTTATTGTGTGTTACTTGTGTGTTACTTGTGTGTTACTTGTGTGTTACTTGTGTGTTATATGTTGTTTGTGGGTTGTTTTGGGTTGTTATTTATTTGTTGTAGTTGTTGTTGTTGTGAGCGCTACGTTACGTCTTGAGTTATGTAAATTCGCTTACCTTAAATCAGCGGCCTCTTGGCGTGAAATTGTTTAAGGTGTAGAAGCTGTCGTCAACAACAACCACACCCTGAGTTAACGAGCTGCATGACCCAGTGTTTAAGGTGTAGAAGCTGTCGTCAACACAACAACCACACCCTGAGTTAACGAGCTGCATGACCCAGTGTTTAAGGTGTAGAAGCTGTCGTCAACACAACAACCACACCCTGAGTTAACGAGCTGCATGACCCAGTGTTTAAGGTGTAGAAGCTGTCGTCAACACAACAACCACACTCTGAGTTAACGAGCTGCATGACCAGTGTTTATGGTGTAGAAGCTGTCGTCAACAACAACCACACTCTGAGTTAACGAGCTGCATGACCCAGTGTTTATGGTGTAGAAGCTGTCGTCAACACTACAACCACACCCTGAGTTAACGAGCTGCATGACCCAGTGTTTAAGGTGTAGAAGCTGTCGTCAACACAACAACCACACCCTGAGTTAACGAGCTGCATGACCCAGTGTTTAAGGTAGAAGCTGTCGCCAACACAACAACCACACCCTGAAGTTAACGAGCTGCATGACCCAGTGTTTATGGTGTAGAAGCTGTCGTCAACACAACAACCACACCTGAGTTAACGAGCTGCATGACCCAGTGTTTAAGGTGAAGCTGTCACCAACACAACCACACTCTGAGTTAACGAGCTGCATGACCCAGTGTTTAAGGTGTAAAGCTGTCACCAACACAACAACCACACTCTGGAGTTAACGAGCTGCATGACCCAGTGTTTGGTGTAGAAGCTGTCGTCAACACAACAACCACACCCCGAGTTAACGAGCTGCATGACCCAGTGTTTATGGTGTGAAGCTGTCGTCAACACAACAACCACACCCTGAGTTAACGGCTGCATGACCCAGTGTTTAAGGTGTAGAAGCTGTCGCCAACACAACAACCACACCCTGAGTTAACGAGCTGCATGACCCAGTGTTTAAGGTGTAGAAGCTGTCGCCAACACAACAACCACACCCTGAGTTAACGAGCTGCATGACCCAGTGTTTATGGTGTAGAAGCTGTCGTCAACACAACAACCACACCCTGAGTTAACGAGCTGCATGACCCAGTAAGGTGTAGCTGTCGTCAACACAACAACCACACCTGAGTTAACGAGCTGCATGACCCAGTGTTTAAGGTGTAGAAGCTGTCGTCAACACAACAACCACACCCTGAGTTAACGAGCTGCATGACCCAGTGTTTAAGGTGTAGAAGCTGTCGTCAACACAACAACCACACCCTAAGTTAACGAGCTGCATGACCCCAGTGTCAAGGAATAGTCCGAGAAGACCGGACAACTCGCCAACTGCACTGGCTAACCATTACCCCGGAACACGATCCCACTACTGCTGGGTAGACAGAGGCAAATGGCGTAAAGAAACTTGCCCATAGTTTCACCCTAACCTAACCTAACCTAACCTAACCTAACCTGATAGACAAACCCACATACAGACAGACATACCCACATACAGACAGACAAACAGACAGACAGACATACAAACCCACATACAGACAGACAAACCCACATACAGACAAAACCCATACAGACAGACATACCCACATACAGACAGACAGACAGACAGACAGACAAGAGAGCCTTACAGGTATATACTGATGACGACATATCACCATAATAAGTCTTCATCCGACCCAAGTGTTGTAGTGGTGACGACACCTGACACTTGACACTTGACACCCTACATGACACACCATACCTCACCTCACATGGCACACGACACCTCACTTGACACCTCACATGGCACACGACACTACCTGATACCTCACTTGACACACGACACCTCACTTGACATGACACCTCACTTGGACACACGACACCTCACTTGACACACACACCTCACTGACACACGACACCTCACTTGACACACGACACCACTGACACATGACACCTCACTTGACACATGCACCTCACTTGACACATGGCACCTCACTTGACACACGACACTCTCACTTGACACGACACTCACTTTGACACATGACACCACTTGACACACGACACCTCACTTGACACATGACACCTCACTTGACACAACACCTCAGTGGGTAGAGGTTGTGCTCATAGGAAAGAGTGTTAGGCAGAGAGAGGGGGCGGGGGGCAGGAGGAGCAGGAGTGTCACTGTGTGGCACTGTCATGACCCGGCAGTGAAAAGCCTGAGCTTGGGAGTTAAATCACACTGACGTCATCACCCCATTCACACGTCAATGGGCATTAAAGTCGTATACCACATGTCCTTTAACTGAGAATCGTAAGCTTTTTTTTTACATTCCATAAAGGTGAAAATATCCCCGTGTTCCCCCCCTCTTATATATTCCACTCTCACCCTTGGGGCATGTTAATGGTAAACCAGGAAGCCATTGAGGAACCCAATTAAAGGCCACGGCAGCCACTGGGACACGTTGGCCCTATTTACTAATTGGCAACTTGACACTGTGGGGCCTCAGTTGATTGGTTGAAATATATAATGAAATGTTGGCTATTTATTATTATTATTGTTATTATTATTATTATTATTATTATTATTATTATTATTATTATTATTATTATTATTATTATTGTTATTATTATTGTTATTATTATTATTATTATCATTATCATTATTATTATTATTATTATTATTTTATTATTATTATTATTATTATTGTTGTTGTTATTATCGTTAGCTGTTGTTGTTAGTTATTATTATTATCATTATTATTATTATTATTATTATTATTATTATTATTATTATTATTATTATTATTATTGTTGTTGTTGTTATTATCATTGTTGTTGTTATTGTTGTTATTATCATTATTATTGTTGTTGTCATCATTATCGTTCTTATTATTATTGTTGTTGTTGTTGTTGTTGTTATTATTGCTGTTATTGTTGTTATCATCATTATCATTATTGTTGTTGTTGTTGTTGTTGTTGTTGTTGTTGGTGTTACGCCTCACATTCTGTCTAATCATTAGTTCACTCAATGGACGGGTCGAACAGGTGAGTCGTGTCTCATTATTAAGTAATCAGTATTATTGTACCGTTTATAAGTTATACCTTATCTGACCTCAAATCGTTTTGGTTAGTTGGTTAGGTTAGGCTTTGGTTAGGTTTGGTTAGGTTTGCTTAGGTTTGGTTTGGTTCTAGGTAGGAGCCTATTAGGTTAGGTTAGGATTGCCAGGTTAGGTTAGGTTAGGCTAGGTTCAGTAGGTTAGGTTTGGTTAGGTGTGATTCTTTCCTCTATAATCTTAGTTCCCTATATTTCGTGTTTTTTTATATATTGATTTGATTCTTTATTTAATCTCAACGTTATTTCTCAAGTCATTATTTATCATTAATTTCTGTATATACTTTATTTATTATTTATCGTCTATATAATTTTAGTCCACTTTCACTCATGTTATTTTATTTCACTATTGGTATAAATTTGTGTAGGTCTTATTCTCTTTAGTGAGGAGAGAGGTGGTGGAGGAGAGAGGTGGTGAGGGAGAGAGGTAGAGGAGAGGTGGGTGGTGGGGGGCAGGAGAGAGGTGGGTGGGAGAGGTGGTGGGGAGAGAGGTGGTGGGGGAGAGAGGGGAGAGGGAGGGGAGAGAGGTGGGAGGGGAGGAGGTAGGGAGAGAGGGGGAGGAGAGGTGGGGAGAGAGGGGGAGGGGAGAGAGGTGGGGAGGGGAGAGGGGGGAGGAGGTGGGGAGAGGTGGGGAGAGGGGGAGGGAGAGAGGTGGTGAGGGGAGAGGTGGGAGAGGTGGGTGAGGAGAGAGGTGGGAGGGGAGAGAGGTGGGTAGGGAGGGAGGAGGTGGGAGGAGGGGAGAGGTGGGGGAGAGAGGTGGGAGAGAGGGGGGGGGAGAGGGAGAGAGGTAGGAGGGGAGAGAGGGGGGAGAGGGGGAGAGAGGTGGGTGAGAGAGAGGTGAGGAGAGAGGTGGGGAGAGAGGTGGTGAGGGAGAGAGGTAGAGGGGAGAGGTGGGGAGAGAGGTGGGTGAGGGAGGGGTGGGGGAGGGAGGAGGTAGGAGGAGGTGGGGAGGTGGGGGAGAGAGGTGGGAGGGAGGGGGAGAGGGGGAGGGGGGGAGAGGTGGGGGAGAGGGGAGAGAGGTAGGAGGGAGGGGGGGGAGGGGGGGAGGGAGGGGTAGGGGGGGAGAGGAGAGGGTGGGGAGAGAGGAGGTGGGAGGGGGAAGAGGTGGGTAGAGGGGAGAGAGGTGGGGGAGGGGAGGGGAGAGGGGGGAGGGAGGGGGAGGGAGAGGTGGGTAGAGGGAGAGGTGGGAGGGGAGAGAGGTAGGTGGGAGGGGAGAGGGGTAGGGGAGGGGAGAGAGGTGGTGGGGGAGAGAGGTAGAGGGAGAGAGGTAGTGGGGAGAGAGGTGGTGAGGGAGAGGTGGTGGAGGGAGGTAGAGGAGAGAGGAGGTGAGGGAGGAGGTGGTAAGGAGAGAGGTAGGGAGAGAGGTAGGAGGGAGAGAGGAGGGGAGGGAGAGAGGTAGGAGGGAGGAGGGGTGGGAGGGAGGAGGTGGGGAGAGGTGGTGAGGAGAGGAGGTGAGGGAGAGAGGTGGTGGAGGAGAGGTAAGGAGAGGTAGGGAGGGGAGGAGGTGGGTGGAGATGGTGGAGCAGGAGGGAGAGCAGAAGATGGGGAGATTAGGCGGTGGGAGACATACGGGGAGAAGAACATTAGATTCTCAACCAAAACCTATAGATACTTAGCATACTGAACACTGAACACATTATAGAGAGATAGACCAATGGCAGAACTATACAAGATGAAAGTGTTATTTCATTGTCTATTCTATAACTCCTAAGATAAATCTGATCTTCTTTTAGTTACAACTATATACATACGTCTCACGGCTCAGAGACTTAGACGCCTGTGTACAACAAAAAAATGAGGGTGGTAAACACGCTCTTTGAGAAAGCTGCCGCCTTACATGTAGCTGGACACACACACACACACACACACACACACACACACACACCACACAGTTATATTACCACAAATGTAAGAGAACAAGGACTTCAAACACAACACAAATGTAAGAGTACAAAGACTACTATACAAAGGGCTAGTGTAGAAGAGCTAGAGTACAAGGCCTAGTACACAAATGTAAGAGTACAAAGACTACTATACAAAGGGCTAGTGTACAAGGGCTAGAGTACAACGCCTATTACACAAATGTAAGAGTACAAAGACTACTATACAAAGGGCTAGTGTAGAAGGGCTAGAGTACAAGGCCTAGTACACAAATGTAAGAGTACAAAGACTACTATACAAAGGGCTAGTGTACAAGGGCTAGAGTACAAGGCCTAGTACACAAATGTAAGAGTACAAGGACTACTATACAAAGGGCTAGTGTACAAGGGCTAGAGTACAAGGCCTAGTACACAAATGTAAGAGTACAAGGACTACTATACAAAGGGCTAGTGTACAAGTATTAGTGTACAGTACACTTCTGTAAAATCCCTGTCCACTGACCTGCTGTACAGTATACGGGTCGCTGTAATTATAAGATCGATGCTAATAATTAACCTTTACACCAAGACCCATGGCGTGTTAAGAGACGAGAGTTGGTTATTTTCCCCCAGTCTCAGTCATTTATCTTTCGGTCGGTAGTTTGGTCAAGTACTCCCTTAATCTCTCTCTCTCTCCTAGAATCACTTCCTTCCTTCCTTCCTTCCTTCCTTCCTTCCTTCCTTCCTTCCTTCCTTCCTTCCTTCCTTCCTTCCTTCCTCCCTCCATCACAGTCACTGTCTGAATTCACCCTCCTTCACTCTTGGTGTGTGAGGAAGGACAGTCAGGATCAGTAAATAAACTCATTGGTCAACACAATACAGGAGACCACAACCTTCATAACTTTACATCTCTCTCTCTCTCTCTCTCTCTCTCTCTCTCTCTCTCTCTCTCTCTCTCTCCGACCCTCCCCAGGACTGGAGACGGACATAAGCTTCTTCCCAAACACCTTCGCCTTGGTGGTGGTATGGCGTCGATGGCTCTGCCTTTGGTGGTAAATAAATGTTTTCTGCCTGAGCCTACACTAGTCTCAGCTGGTTATGTTGTACAGCAGCACAATATTGGTCTTGAGAACAAACATGATATTTTGGTTGATGCTTACTGGAGTGTTAGAGTCTGGGGTGTGACCTCATTAAATTATTTCCAAACACCGTCGGCTGCTTTCTTGCCCCCTCCTGTGAACGATGACGCCGTGACACATCCAGTAAAGACACGGGACATGGGAAGCTCTTATGCCCAATACTCTGGTGATATCATGAGCTGGGATACGTCTCACGTGTTTTCCTGTGCATTAATGCTATCCCGAGTTCAGAGTTCTCAAGCAACACAACACACGACACGGCCACACGACAACATAATTCTACGATAGCCTATGGTAGTTGTATCGATGCCTGTAGGAACAAGCCTTGTGTTATCCCCTGAAGAGTTCTCTAGGTGGTAGTTTTTAATTCTTGTAGCGGCCATTTAGTACACTTTAAACATGGTCTGTGTCGACTTTGGTGCTTATATTACAAAACCCACATTTTTCTCACCAATCTGCCCCACTATATACAGTATGTCTCTGTACCGGTAACTAACTGTACCTGTAACTTACTGTACCTGTAACTAACTGTACTTGTAACTAACTGCACCTGTAACTCACTGTACCCGTAACTCACTGTACCTGTAACTTACTGTACCTGTAACTAACTGCACCTGTAACTAACTGCACCTGTAACTCACTGTACTTGTAACTAACTGCACCTGTAACTCACTGTACCTGTAACTCACTGTACCTGTAACTTACTGCACCTGATAGTTACAATAAACATACGTTACTGTACTTGTAACCCGATGGTGTGTCAATATTACTCAGTCAGGTATAGAAGTGTGAGGATTAACATGACACTGCCAGGTGTAACACAGTGCCAGGTGTAACACATTGCAAGTGTGACAGTGCCAGGTGTGAAATAGTGCCTGGTGTGAGTACTAATTGTGACACACTGCACAGTGGGAGACAGTGCCTGGTGTGACTGTCAGGTATGACACAATGTCAAGTGTAACAATGTGTCAGGTGATAGTGCCTCTACCAAACACTCATAAGCAAGGGGGGGGGGAGACCAATTACGTTAATTTCTATACAGGCAGTTAACACAGTGATATACCTGGCACCGTATTACAGTTCGCTGTAGCACATGGCACTGTATCATGTTAACGTAATTGGCCCCCCCCCCCCGGTGCTTGTTAGTGTTGGTGTTCTACTTTCTTTTAATTAATCTGTATGTTGGGGTGGGGGTTGGGTGAGGGGGAGGTGAGGGAGGGGAAGGTAGGGGGGAGGTGAGGAAGGGAAGGTAGGGGGGAGGTGAGGGGAAGTGGGGAAAAAAGTGAACGAGTTACCGCAGTTATTTATTTCCTCCACATGTTTATAAAATAACAATAATTTGTTTGTTTATTAGCACACACACACACACACACACACACACACACACACACACACACACACACGGACACACACACACACACACACACACACACACGCGACACACACACACACACACACACACACACATACACACACACACACACACACACACACACACACACACACACACACACACACACACACACACACACACACACACACACACGCCACACACACACACACACAGACACCACAAGTTATATAATGTACATTCATTTATTAACATTCATATTATGTTTATTACATCGTATTATTTACAACATATTTGTATAACTTAAATTTATAATCCGTTCTGGCTGGACCCAGACGAGGAAGCCACGATGGTTCTGACGTCATACCTACGTCAACTAGTGATCCTCTCCCTCCTCCCTCTTCCTCCCTCACCTTTCCTTCTCTCTCCCTCTACCTGTCTTTCTCCTCCCTCTCCCTTCTCCCTCCCCTTCCTCCCTCCTCCTCCCTCACAAGTGGACGTCATCTTGGTCACTTTAGTTGATTGTGGTGTAGGTGTGTGTGTGTGTGTGTGTGTGTGTGTGTGTGTGTGTGTGTGTGTGTGTGTGTGTGTGTGTCATTAGGTGCACGAGAACTGGATCAGCTGACTGGTGTGCGTGTCGATCGTGACGTCATCTGGTCCCGCAGAGCCTGACCAAGAACCATATCATCCTGCTCAGCCAAATATCTGCGTCACTCTACTGGTCCTTATCAAAAGATGACCCAGAAAAACTCATATACTCTTCTCTTTATTAATTTATATAAGTTAATATTAAGAACGAATTATGAGATGTTTATTTACACTAGGTATAATTTTCCTGGAGGCTGAACAACTGCTTACATACAGTGTAATGTATAATACTGTATTATTGTGTCACTATTTTTTATTAGATTAACAATGGTGATATGTGGTAATGTTTTCCTAAGATGAATAACCATAAACTACTATACCGCTACTACTACTACTACTACTACCACTACTACTACTACCATAATGCTAATACTACTACTTAATGCTACTACTACTACTACTTTTTTTATAATAATGGCCTCCCACTCTCCCAATAGCCATACCTTCGCCACCATTTTATTACCTTAATATTAAATATCCTAACACATAAGTAGCTATCTTAGCTGTGTTGAGTTAGTTGAGCCGCAGATCTATGCGGCATTCAGTGACTGTAGCCTTATAGTCAATATCTGCAACTGTTGTCGGCTTTCGTTCCTGAGGCAGAGCAAAGCCGACCTTAGGAGAGAGAAGGACAGTCGACATCTCATCCAGGCTGTAACATAACTTCTGGGCTGCTGCTTCTGTTCGGAGATCACCTCCCGAGTCTGGCGTAGAAGCATCTTGCACTTGGTCCCATCCCACCAGAGGAGTGAAGCTGCCTTGATCAACGTTCTGAATTCTCTCCCCATATGCCCTTATCTTGTCGTTCTCGTTCCTTGTGTGCAGCATCGAGAGCTGGGTTACGGTGACATGCGCCATGGATCGAAAATCCTGATGTCGAAGAAGACTCGCTGTCCCTGTGCCCAGAATCCGAGCACTGACGTCAACACGGGCTTCGTTAGATGTGTTTGAAGTCCTGTGTTGGAAAATCTCACCATCCAAAGGAAGATATTGTGTAGGTAATCGGTTGCCGCACCTAACCTGACCTAGCATTACCTATATACATGCTGAACAAATCGTAAAGTTGCAGGACAGTTTTAGTAATAAATAACAATGAATCAACAACTTGTCTTAATTGTTTGTTTCACAGTATAGTAAATTGTTCCTAACTTATAACGTCGTTCTTCTTCCTGGGAAAAAAAGAAGTTTGCTCCGCCTCCTCCACACTACTCATAAGAAGAACGTGTCAATTTTTCACCATTTCCGAAAGCATCTATTAGAATCATTAAACGGGAAGCCCATCAAAAGAGAAGCAATATGTTCATCTTTCCATTTTCGTATAGTTTGTAGCTCAGCGCATGCGTTTCCACATACAATCAGGGTTAAGTGATGAATCCTGGCAAGATGATTCTTCCAGTGGGCGGAGCTATGGTGCTAGTCTCCTGCCGACCAATCAGAGAGCAGAACCAGTCAAGACTAAGTTAAAGGCTTAATAAAGGCGCCCAGCAAAGAACATTTTTTTTTATCGCTTTATTTATAATTTCTTTAAAGTTGTGAGTTGTAAGAGGCGAAACACAATTGGTGAGACACGCTAACAACCCTGGAAACTCAGACCTAGTGAATGGCTCTTAAACAACCTGAGGGCGGCTATTGGTCAGCTCCCCGGCTACTGCACGGGGCCTCTGCTGAGTAAGATCTTGTGACGTTAACTAAATAAGATTTAAATTGGCGTCCAGTAGTGAAGGGATTAGGACAGCTGGTGTTAGGATAGTGCTCAAGGACAGCGAAGGGAATAGACAGATAGACAGATAGACGGAAGAGATACAAAATATAGGAAGAGACAGACAAAGACAGAGAGAGAGAGGTGACACATTCATTAACTGGTGAAAACTCAGGGGTCTCTCTCTCTCTCTCTCTCTCTCTCTCATATGTCATTGTGACTAACTTGATCCATAGTGGAGTGAGGTGAGGGCAGGTCGTAGGATGGAGGGCAGGTCGTAGGGTGGAGGGCAGGTCGTAGGATGGAGGGCAGGTCGTAGATGGAGGGCAGGTCGTAGGATGGAGGGCAGGTTGTAGGATGGAGGGCAGGTCGTAGGGATGGAGGCGGTGTCAGGATGGAGGGCAGGCTGTAGGATGGAGGGGCAGGTCGTGGGTGGGAGGCAGGTTAGGGGTGGAGGGAGCTGTGGGTGGAGGGCAGGCTTGGATGGAGGGCAGGTCGTAGGATGGAGGGCAGGTCGTAGGATGGAGGGCAGGTCGTAGGGATGGAGGGCAGGTCGTAGGATGGAGGGCAGGTCAGGTGGAGGGCAGGTGATGGAGGGCAGGTCGTAGGATGGAGGGCAGGTCTTAGGGGTGGAGGGCAGGTCGTAGGATGGAGGGCAGGTCGTAGGGTGAGGGCAGGTCGCATGATGGAGGGGCAGGTCGTAGGGTGGAGGGCAGGTCATGATGGAGGGCAGGTCGTAGGGGAAGGGCCAGGATGGGCAGGTTGCATGATGGAGGGCAGGTCGTTGGGTGGAGGGCAGGTCGCGCTGGGGAGGCAGGCTGTAGGGGTGGAGGGCAGGTCGTACGATGGAGGGGGTCGTAGGGTAAGGGTCGTAGATGGGCAGGTCGTAGGATGGAGGGCAGGTCGTAGGATGGGCAGGTCAGGATGGAGGGCAGGTCGTGGGGTGAAGGCAGGTCGTAGGATGGGCAGGCTGTAGGGTGGAGGGCAGGTCGTAGGATGGGCAGGTCGTAGGATGGAGGGCAGGTCGTAGGGTGAAGGGCAGGCTGTAGGTGGAGAGAAGGTCGGAGGGTGGAGGGCAGGTCGTAGGATGGAGGGCAGGTCGTAGAGTGGAGGCACGAGAGGGAGAGAAGGTTGGAGGGTGGAGGGCAGGCCGTGGTGGAGGGCAGGCCGTAGGTGGAGGGCAGGCCGTAGGGAGGGCAGGCTGTAGGGTGGAGGGCAGGCTGTAGGAGGGCAGGTCGCAACTCAGGAAGAGGGACGACCTGTTATAGAGAACTCGTCATCACAACAGCTCTTCTCGTTAGTTCCTTTACGTGGGTACATAAGTCTTCTCGTGGTAATGTTGATCCTCAGCCTGTGTGTGTGTGTGTGTGTGTGTGTGTAGTGGGGGAACATTGATCACTGTGACAGGTGCTCCACAGTAAAGGGTCTCGACACTTCTCCCAGAACGCCAAGCACCAGTGGGGAACTCGAAATGAGACCTAACCCAACCCTAACCTAGCCTAACCCAACCTACCTAACCTAACCTAGCCTAACCTAACCATTCAACCTAACCTAATCTAACCTAACCTAACCCAATGGTGGTGGGGGAATGTGAAGTCCTCTACCTGGTAACCTGTGTGACCCCTTAATGATGTTACCTACTGTACACCTGTCTGTTACCTGAGTCACCACGGGTTACAGGTTAGTTCCTGGTGACCACGGCCTTGAGAGAGAGAGAGAAGAGAGAGAGAGAAGAAGAGAGAGAGAGAGAGAGAGAGAGAGAGAGAGAGCCGTCATTTCTGGCAGCACTTAAGACCTCCTCACAGAAAGCTCCTGAAAGACCCTATCTCTTTCCCCCTCTCCCTCCTCTCCTTCCGCCTCCTCTCCTTTCTCCTTCTCCCTCTCCTTCTCACCCCTATTCCCTCCCCCTCCCTCTCCCTTCCTCCCTCCTCCTCTCCCTCTCTCCTTTCTCACCCCCTCTTCCTCCTCCTCCCCCTCCTCCTCCTCCTTCCCCCTCCTCTCCCCCTCCCTCCCCCTCCCCCTTTCTCCCCAGCTCCTCTAGACAGATAAGCCTCCCATCCTTCATCCCTGAGGAAACAGTTGTATCCAAAGCTGTTGATGTGTGTATAATAATAATAATAATAATAATTAACGGTTTATGAAAAATTCTGCAGCCCGAAGGCTGAAAATATACATTGTACATAAATGACTTATTACATACATTGGTGGTTTAACAAAGCCTTCATTAGAGAAAGGTAAAGGAACATACAGTGAACATACAGATTAATGTAGGTGTTGAAAAACAAACTCGTAGTGTAGTAACTCCTCCCAGATGGTGTTAGGAGGAACTCACGTGGTGTAGTAATTACCTCACAGATGGTGTTATGAGGGCCTGACGTGTGTAGTAGTTCCTCAGATGGTGTTATGAGGGACCTCACGTGGTGTAGTAATTCCTCACAGATGGTGTTATGAGGGGCCTGACGTGGCGTAGTAATTCCTCACATATGGTGTTATGAGGGCCTGACGTGGCGTAGTAATTCCTCACATATGGTGTTATGAGGACCTCATGGTGTAGTAATTACCTCATAGATGGTGTTATGAGGGCATCACGTGGTGTAGTAATCCTCATGGTGTTATGAGGACCTCACGTGGTGTAGTAATTCCCTCACAGATGGTGTTAGGAGGAACTCACGTGGTAGTAATTACCTCACAGATGGTGTTATGAGGGCCTGACGTGGTGTAGTAGTTCCTCAGATGGTGTTATGAGGGACCTCACGTGGTGTAGTAATTACCTCATAGATGGTGTTATGAGGGCATCACGTGGTGTAGTAATTCCTCACAGATGGTGTTATGAGGGGCCTGACGTGGCGTAGTACCTCACATATGGTGTTATGAGGGACCTCGTGGTGTAGTAATTCTCACATATGGTGTTATGAGGACCTCACGTGGTGTAGTAATTTCACAGATGGTGTTATGAGGACCTCACGTGGTGTAGTAATTCCCCAGATGGTGTGATGAGGGGCCTCACGTGGTGTAGTAATTCCTCATATGGTGTTATGAGGGCCTGACGTGGCGTAATTCCTCACACATGGTGTTATGAGGGACCTCACGTGGTGTAGTAATTCCTCACAGATGTGTGTGATGAGGACTTGACGTGGTGTAGTATTTCACATATGGTGTTATGAGGGACCTCACGTGTAGTAATCCCTCACATGGTGTTATGAGGACATGTGGTGTAGTAATTCCCTCACAGATGGTGTTATATGAGTAAGGTTTGGTCTTAGGCCTTCCTATCGTAGACGGATTAACACATCGCTGGTTGTTGTTGGGTCTCACGCCGTCATCACTGGGTACCTGGGACTCACTGTGTGAAGGTTAACTTGGGTACGACTGTTACTGTTGAGTTGTTCTCACTGACTTAAGCACTGTTCACCACTGTTCACCTCTGTTTAACACTGGTTCCGTTCCTTTCCTAAATGAAATTGTAACTTGGCGAGAACTTGTTGATATTCCTGTGAGGAGGGTTCAGGGAGGGGGTTGGTATGGCCAATCTAATAGTTGACCTGGCTGCCTAGAGAGGAGCGCCAGGCGTCTTGACCCTTCGGTGGTCAAGGATGTGTGTGTGTGTGTGTGTGTGTGTGTTTATACATACACATGTACGAGTATTGTGCACTCTCTCACAGCCACCTCTCACAGCCACCTCCTCACAGCCACCTCTCATCTCTCACAGCCACCTGTCACAGCCACCTCTCACAGCCACCTCCTCATCTCTCACAGCCACCTCTCACAGCCACCTCTCACAGCCACCCTCACAGCCACCTCTCACAGCCACCCCTCACAGCCACCTCTCAGCCACCCACACCTCTCACAGCCACCTCTCACCTCTCACAGCCACCTCTCACCCCCTCTCTCTCTCCTCAGGTACGTTTTGACGCTAAGAGGCAGCCAGGCATCCTGACCACCACAAGGTAAGGTTGGCACCCCATGACATACATACATACACGCATACAGTACATTCATACAGTACATACAAAACATTACATACATACAGTACATACATTCATACATACATACATACATACATATACATACATACAGTACATACACACATACTGTACACATACATACAGTACATGTACATACACACATACATATACATACATACAGTACATACACACATACAGTACATTATACAGTACATACACATCATTACATACATACAGTACATACATTCATATACATACATACATACATATACATACATACAGTACATACAATAATAATATTGTACATACATACATACATACAGTACACATACATACATACATACATACATACAGTACATACATACAATACATACATACATACATATACATACATACATACAGTACATACATTCATACATACACATACATACATACATACATACATACAGTACATACACACATACTGTACATACATACAGTACATACAGC
>NW_024748739.1:32500-39283 GCF_018991925.1 Homarus americanus
GCCAGAACTTTTAATTACTTGGCAAACAAACTCTCTCTCTCCCTTACTCCCCACTCCTTTATCCTCTCCCTCACCCCTCCCCCCCTCTCCTCACTCCCCTCTCCCCTCTCCCTCCTCCCCCACTCCCTCTCCCTTACCCCTCTCCCCTCCCCCTACTCCCCCTCCCCTCTCCCCTTACTCCCTCTCCCTCCCCCCCTCCCCTTACCCCTCTCCCCCTCTCCCAACTTTTTGTGTTGTCTCAACCCTCTTAGCTTCCAGACGTGTTGTGTTGTGTTGTGTTGTGTTGTGTTGTGTTGTGTTACGTCAGTCATCGTAAGTGAACATCGATACAATAGGAATAAATAGTAAATAAATATTGTAGAAAAATAATGTATCGCCAATTGACTCCTAAAAGTGTAAAGTCGTCTCATTATTTTCACTTTCTACACGTAAAGACTTTATTAAAAAGGGTGTAGGAGTTGTAATAGTAGTAATAATAGTAATAGTAGTAATAGCAGTAATAGGATTGTAAAATTATATAAAAGAATTAAGGAAGAAGCGAGGAAAAAAATGGAAATTAAAAAAAAAATTAACATCGACAATAAATTCTTAAAACCGCCGTCACCAGAAGTCAACGATGTGGGTAACGACTTAAGAGTTTTTTTTACAGCTCGTTCTTTAACTTCTTTCACTGATAAAATAAAGAAAGCGAAAATGCATAGTATGAAATGTAACGTGAAGGAGAAATAATTATGCTTTAAGTGCAAACTCGTAAAACAAAGTATAGATACCGAGGCATAAACAACAAAAAACAAATGAACGTCGACAAATAACCATAATAAACGTCTAAAACCTCCATCAAGCAAAAATAACAAAAGAAGGATATTAGAAGATTTAAAACCTATATCTCTCGTCTAGGGATGGATTCGGAATACAAATTAATCAAATGGATAAAAACAAATGACTATCGACCATAGAATTAGCTAGAAGGATCCGATTTCACCCCCCCTCCCCCCGCGATGAAATGACGGGTTGAGAGAAGAGAGTTAAGGTGGTAAGTCTTCCTTCTCTTTAAAGGTCTGGATTACATGTTAGCGGGAGGGAGGCAATTCCATTACCACCAGACAACTGGGAGGAGGTTCATGCACTTATGGAGATGAGTGCTCGCTTCCCCCCGCTCGCTAACTTTCTTGCTTGCGAGGTCTCTTAGCGCTGATTGACGACGCCTGAGTGTGTGTGATGATGATGATAATAATAATAATAATAATAATAATAAGAGAAACAGATTATAGAAAAAGATAGTGACTTGGTAAGGGGCGGGGCGGGGCGGGGCGGGGAGGGGGAACAAAGTGAATGTATACAAATTAATGTTTACAAATGGCTGGCAGGGGCTGGTCCCTTGCTCTTCTGTATGAGGTCACGTAGGCCATGTGGTACAGTACCTCGTTCACTATCATGTGGTACAGTACCTCGTTCACTATCATGTGACGGTACAGTACCTCGTTCACTGTCATGTGGCGGTACAGTACCTCGTTCACTGTCATGTGACGGTACAGTACCTCGTTCACTATCATGTGACGGTACAGTGCCTCGTTCACTGTCATGTGGCGGTACAGTACCTCGTTCACTATCATGTGGCGGTACAGTACCTCGTTCACTGTCATGTGACGGTACAGTACCTCGTTCACTGTCATGTGGCGGTACAGTACCTCGTTCACTATCATGTGACGGTACAGTACCTCGTTCACTATCATGTGACGGTACAGTGCCTCGTTCACTGTCATGTGGCGGTACAGTACCTCGTTACCGTCATGTGGCGGTACAGTGGTCACTGTCGTGGCGGTACAGTACCTCGTTCACCATCATGTGGCGGTACAGTACTCGTTCACTATCATGTGGCGGTACAGTACCTCGTTCACTGTCATGTGACGGTACAGTGCCTCGTTCACTGTCTCATGTGACGGTACAGTGCCTCGTTCACTGTCATGTGGCGGTACAGTACCTCGTTCACTATCATGTGGCGGTACAGTACCTCGTTCACTATCATGTGGCGGTACAGTACCTCGTTCAATCATGGCGGTACAGTACCTCGTTCACTGTCATGTGACGGTACAGTACCTCGTTCACTGTCATGTGACGGTACAGTACCTCGTTCACTGTCATGTTACAGTACCTCGTTCACATCATGTGGCGGTACAGTACCTCGTTCACTATCATGTGGCGGTACAGTATCGTTCACTGTCATGTGACGGTACAGTACCTCGTTCACTATCATGTGGCGGTATAGTACCTCGTTCACTATCATGTGGCGGTACAGTACCTCGTTCACTATCATGTGGCGGTACAGTACTTCGTTCACTATCATGTGGCGGTACAGTACCACACAGGTCTGACCCTCGACCCTTGCCAGCGTGGACTACTTCAAGCCTCTGGTGGTCTGCAGGAGCTGTTGAGTCACTGGCCTAAACATTGTTCAACGCTGACTACACTCCTTTCAGAAACGGAATTGTCACCTTTGGCAGGAATTTACTGATATCCTGGTGGGAAGGAGGACAAGTAAGTGTGTTTGTAGTGTGTTTGTGAGTGTGTTTGTAGTGTGTTTGTGAGTGTGTTTGTAGTGTGTTTGTGAGTGTGTTTGTAGTGACAGCCATTCCTCGTTTTTCATGGGTCACCTAATCGGCTAATCATTCATCGTATCATCACCGGTGTTTCCCTGTTGTCGTGGTGCCAGCAACAACAGGGAAAAATGTCGTACAGTAAATAGGAGCCCAGAGTAAATCGATGAGGAAAGTAGATAAGTTACTAAGATTATGTGAATAGATAAATAGATCAAATTAATTGTTATCTCGTATATTGTAAATAGATAGTTTAAGGTGATAAGACTAGACTAGTTCGGTGATTGGTCAGTAAGATTGTGTGGTTGTTTTCGTATAATAATTACAGTATATGAAGACAATTGGTATAACAAATGTATTTCATTGTTGTTGTAAATTATATAGATAATTAATTGATATGGATAGATATCTGGTTATTTGCTAGCGCTGAAATTAGGTTAAGTTAGGTTAGGTTAGCTTGGGTTAGGTTAGGTTAGGTTAGGTTAAAATATTTAAAAAAAAGAAGTCAATTGCTCTTTTAAATTCCTTGTAATTGTCTCCGGAAAATACCTGTTAACACCAGGTCATATTACACACCTGTATCTCTCTACCTAACACCTGTGAAAGACCTATTAACACCAGCTTATAGTACACACCCGTATCTCTCTACCTAACACCTGTGAAAGACCTGTTAACACCAGGTTATAGTACACACCTGTATCTCTCAACCTAACACCTGTAAAAGACCTGTTAACACCAGGTTATAGTACACACCTGTATCTCTCAACCTAACACCTGTGAAAGACCTGTTAACACCAGGTCATATTACACACCTGTATCTCTCTACCTAACACCTGTGAAAGACCTATTAACACCAGCTTATAGTACACACCTGTATCTCTCTACCTAACACCTGTGAAAGACCTGTTAACACCAGGTTATAGTACACACCTGTATCTCTCAACCTAACACCTGTGAAAGACCTGTTAACACCAGGTCATATTACACACCTGTATCTCTCAACCTAACACCTGTAAAAGACCTGTTAACACTAGGTCATATTACACACCTGTATCTCTCTACCTAACACCTGTGAAAGACCTTGTTAACACTAGGTCATATTACACACCTGTATCTCTCTACCTAACACCTGTGAAAGACCTGTTAACACAGATGATCCTGTGGTCACTTCCCAGAGTGTAGTTCTCTCCTCGAATTGGAGCTCACAAAGACTTGGAGGAAGTGACGCAACAACCAGGATATGGAGAAGGGAAACCCGGGTGGTAACTAAGGCAACGATCATACTAGTGTCGTCCCTAGAATGGCGTGCTTTCGTGGTGCTGGTGGGTAGATCAAGACAATAGATGGCGTGGTTCGTAGTGCTGGGTGAAGGGGTTCGTAACAATATATATGGATAGATATCTGGTTATTTGCTACGCTAAATTAGGTCAAGATTAGGTTAAGTTAGAGTTAGCTTGGGTTAGGTTAGTTGATTCACGTTTGGTTAAGTTAGGTTAAAATATTAAAAAAGTCTATTGCTCTTTTAAATTCCTTGTAATTGTCTCCAGGAAAATACCTGTTAACACCAGGTCATATACACACCTGTGTCTCTATACCTAACACCTGTAAAAGACCTGTTAACACCAGGTCATAATACACACCTGTATCTCTCAACTAACTCCTGTAAAAGACCTGTTAACACCAGGTCATATTACACACCTGTATCTCTACCTAACACCTGTGAAAAGACATATTAACACCAGGTCCCCACAACCTGTATCTCTCAACCTAACACCTGAAAGACCTATTAACACCAGGTCATATTACACACCTGTACTCTCTCAATGGCTGGTTGAGCTACTCGGGAGTTCGTTGCCAGCCAATTGATCCTACCTTTAGAGACGGATTGATTAAGAGTGAGTAGTATGGTCTCTCTCTCTCTCTCTCTCTCTCTCTCTCTCTCTCTCTCTCTCTCCCTCTCTCTCTCCTCTCTCTCTCTCTATTTATCTATCTATCTATTTATCTATCTATCCATCTTCCTTCCCACAATACACTGAGCAACAAATTAAAAACAAAAAATAAATTCCCGTTACATGGTTCAAACAGCTTTCTTCTAGTAATTTCCAGGCGCTCATTTCAAATCTGTCCGTGAAAATTCTCTGGCCCGTAACAGTTTATTTGGTGTATATATAAAAAATAAATCTTACAAATACAAAAACTGAAAAATACTATTTTTTCTGTTATTTCTGTTACTTTTTCCTCGTCATCACTAAAATTCAATAAAGAATCAAAACAATCACAAGACGACACAAGAAATATTACATTAGCCGCAGGGCATTTGTTATTTTGTTTTATCCTTTATGTGTTATTGTCCTCAAATTATAAACACCAACTAGTCCCCCATCATGGCAGGATCATCTACCCTGGCACTTTTCCTCCACACGTCTAATGTCCTAATGAAATCGCTCTCCCGTGTTCATCACTAACCGCCCCCAGACCAGGAAAAAAGTCCAAGTGCGAGTGTAGGAGGTGGACCTTCAAGGGACATCCTGCATCCTAAGTTTACATAGTTTTTAGGAGTTCCTCTACAAGTTGGCGATAATTTCCCTTGTTCCAAAAAACCCTTGACATACAGATGTGAAGGATCTCCATGCAGCTAGTTCATTTTCCTTCAGTTTTGTTTTCAAGTAAGTCATGACGAAGTAACTTTCTTATCTGTGGGCCAACAAGAAGATACCCTCTTTGACTTTAGCATCTGAGCTGTGGAATTTTCCCCTCAAGTACACGAATCCATCACCTTGTTTGGCCACAGCCTTAAAACTCTTCATTAGTCCCAACCCCATGCATCAAGGAGGTAAAATACCGTTTGGGTCTACCAAGAATTATATATAACGTTGCCTTTCCTGGAACAAACTCTTCTCTCTTTGGCCAGTCCTTTGTGTTGTAGTGTTTTCTGTTGCTCTGCTGTCCATAAACACAGAAAACAGCAATATTTCGTAAACCCTCATGAAGGCCGAGCAGAAGGGCTATAACCTTCAAATAGCCACAGATCTGCCATCTATACTCCTTGTATTTAATAGCGGTCAGTATTTTCTCCATACTATCACACGTTTCCTTCAAACCTACAGAATGTGCTACTGGAATTGAGGGCTTCTGGTTCCCATTATGCAACAATACTTCTTTCAAACTACACTTGGAGGAATCTATAAAGCGCCTTTCTCCTTTGGGTCATGTTTTCTCCCAGCTCTTACATCAGTACAGAGGACTCCTGCATACTGTAACATAAGAAGATAATGTAATATTTCTTTTCCAAAAACAAGAAATTCTGTCTGTTTCGCTTCAAGTTCCCATTCTGCAGTCTTGATGCTAATAGTTTCCACCTGCAGTTTTGACAGACGGGGATCACATACAAAGATCATTAAGTGGTTCATTGGCAGTCTGGTCAATGAAAGAGGAGGATTATGGGATGATTCTGGGATTTCTTCCTCAATTTCCTCATCCGAAGTTGAGAGCTCGTCCAGAAGGCCTTCTCCGTGAAGGACGGGCCTTATTGTGCCATTTGGTGAATTAACACAGCCTCCGCGTTGTATTCTTTCCATTCTCCTGATTGATATTGCTAACCTTCCATTTAATATCCCTACCAACACAACTACGTATCTTATATTCTACACTACATATACTGTACATCATAAAAAATGTTACGTGACTGACATTTTTTATTGACATATTTTAAATCAACCCAAAATTAATAAAAGTGCAAGCATATTTGATCCATGTTATCGAACCCTTGTCAGCAACTGTTATCTCTCTCTCTCTCTCTCTCTCTCTCTCTCTCTCTCTCTCTCTCCGATACACCCAGAGGATGAATGGGCCGTGGAGCTCAGGGATGGCTCCTCCTCCTCCTCCTGATTCATCCCTCGAGAGCCTCCACCTGATGGCAAGAAAGGGAGGGAATGTGAAAGGGGTGAGGAGGGAGGGAAGGGAGGAAGGAAGAAACAGATGAGAGATGAGACTGAAAGAGAGTAAAGGAAGGAGATCGAGAAAGGAGAGAAAGTGGAGAAATGAATGGAGAATGGGGAGAAATAAAAGAGATAGAGAAGACAGAGTTTCGGAGAGAGAGAGAGAAGAGACGTCACCCACTTAAACATTACAACTTTTCGTTTCTCCTCCTCCTCTTACTACTACTACTACTTTTTTTTTTTTTTAATCG
>NW_024748740.1:0-6527 GCF_018991925.1 Homarus americanus
CTGTGAACGGACAACTTCGTTAGTCACCAACATATGTATTACACAATCTTAAATGTCAACAAAATGTGGGTTAAAATGATTGAGTGTGTTGATGATAGTTGGGGATGTATGTGTGCATAAATTGTAGTGTATTATTGAATATGTCAGTGAATATTTTTTTCAAGGAATTACAGAAAATTACATAACATATACCGTAATTCACCAGTAGTCGGTATTATTAGTAAACTACGAGCAGCATTTTACCCATCCTTCCCTGGTGGAGGAACACACCACCATCTGCACTCCCAACCAAATTTCAGCTCTCCATCTTTAAAACTTGAACTGCATCCAAGCCTCAACTAGGGAGGGGGTTATGGTCGGCCCCCAAACACCTCTTGTGGATGCGATAGTGCACGTTTATACTGACAGGCAGAGGATGGACAAACAAACACAGACAGAGTGGAGAAAGACAAACACAGACAGACAAAAGAGACTGACAGACAAAGAATAAGAGATAAAGACAGAAGGACAAACAGACTGACAGAGACAATAGACTGACAGACAGAATGACAGACATAGACAATTAGACTGACAGATAGAGAGAGACAGACAAGAAAGATAGATAGACAAGACAGATACAGACAAACAAGCAGGCAGAGACATATAGAAAATGACAGAGATTGCCAGAGACAGACAGACAGACAGAGAAAGACAAACAAATAGACACAGACAGAATGGCAGCCAGACAGGACAGGCAATCGGAGACAGACAAAGAGACATAAAGGGACAAACAGACAGACAGAGACCGACATTAGGAGAAAGACAGAAAAACAGAAACCGTCTGTCTGTTGGTCTCTGTCTGCCTGTGTCTCATTGTTTGTCTACCTGACTGTCAGTCTCTGGCCTGTGTCTGTCTATCTGTCTGAGCTTCTCTGGCTTTCTCACAATGTCGGTCTCTGCCTGTGTTTTGTCTGTATAATAATAATAATAATAATAATTAACGGTTTATTGAAAGAGCATGGCAGCCGGAAGGCTGAAAATATACAATTACATACAAATGGGTCTTTGATTTACATATGATGGCCAAGTAACATAAGTGATACAAATATGATGTATAATAATCAGGTGTTGATAATTTTACAATGGTTGGGGCTGGGCCACTTTGTAGCAATCAGTTCGTCCTCTGTCCCTTTATGTTTCTGTCTGTCTTATTCTGTCTGTTTGAATGTTCACTTTATATGTATGTCTATTTGTTTGTTTTTCACAAAACAAATAGAACTCACAGAATGACAACAACACAACAAAACTCTCCCTACAATACTACACAACACAACCTCCTACAACACAACACAACACAACTCTCCCTACAACACAACACAACACAACTCGCCCTACAATACTACACACAACACAACTCTCCCTACAACACAACACACAACACAACTCTCCCTACAACACAACACAACACAACCTGCCCTACAATACTACACAACACAACTCTCCCTACAACACAACACAACACAACCTTCCCTACAACGCAACACAACCCTCCCTACAACACAATACAATACAACTCTCCCTACAATGTTTCACCAGTTGCCGCTGATATATTACAAAGACATAATTGATAAATAAGTTTTATATACACTAACTCAAGATAAAGAAGGAATCGCCGTAAAAAAGGTCCGGTGCTCTCGTCAGGCTCGACCGCTGTCACCCAAACTGTCCAGTGACTCACCACGTAATCATAGCGTGTCTGATTGAGTTGTTACAACAGGAACACTTTGGTAAAAGAAGAAATAATAACAAACTTGGAACATTTTTCTGGTTTTTCTGCTCAACTCAAATCTGCTTTATAAAGAAAACATGGTCTTGTTATCTAGCGGGCAGAGACAGATAAAATGACAGACTGACAGAAAACAGACACAGACAAACAAAGGCAGACATTCAAACAGACAAACATAGACAAACAGAAAACAGAGTGAGAAATGCAGACAGACAGACAAAAACAAATATAGACGGACAGACAGAGAGAAAGAGAAAGACAGACAGAGAGCAGACAGACAAACAGTCAGATAAAGACAGAAAAAGTGAAAAACATGGACAGACAGACAGACAAAAGCAGATAGACGGAGAAAAACAGACAGGCAAACACAGACAGGCAGGCAGACAGAGGAGAATGACAGACAGACAGGCAGACAGACAGACAAAACAGACAAACTGAAAGACAAAGAATAAGAGACAAAGACAGGTCAGACAGATTGACACACAGTCAAATAGACAGACAGACAGAATGACTGAGACATACACAGAGACAGTGATAGACAGATGGAGACAGACAGAGTGACTGCCGGACAAACAGAAAGACAGACAAGAAAGATAGATAGACAAGACAGACAGACAGACAAACAAGCAGGCAGAGACAGATAGAAAATGACAGATATTGACAGAGACAGACAGAAAGACAAACAAATAGACACTTACAGAATGACAGCCAGACAGAGACAGGCACTGGAGACAGACAAACGGAACTAGAGACAGACGGACAGACATAGTCAAACAGACAAGCAGAGAGAGAGAGAGAGAGAGAGAGAGAGAGAGAGAGAGAGAGAGATTGACAAACAGAAAACAGACACACACACACACACAGATAGGGCCAGAAGACAAACAGGGACAAGCATACAAGAGGAGACAGACAGACAGAAGTTTGTCTGTCACTTTCCTTCTGTCTGTCTTTGTTTGTCTGACTGTCTCTGTCTGTTGGCCCTGTCTGCCTGCGTGTGTCTCTGTTTGTCTACCTGACTATCTCTTTGTCTGTCAGTCTCTGTCTGTCTGTGTCTGTCTCGGTCTGTCTATCTGTCTCAGCCTCTCTGTCCTTCTCACAATGTCAGTCTCTGCGCGTCTGTGTAACTGGCTCTCTGTCTGTCTGTCAATCTTTCTGTCTGTTTTTGTCTGTATGTCTGTCTCTGACTATCTGTTTGTCTGTCTTCTCAGTCTATGTCTCTGTGTGTCTCTGTTTGTCTGTGTCTGTCTGATTGTCTGTCTCTGTCTGTGTGTCTGTCCCTCTCTGTTTTTCTGTCTTGTCAATCTGACTTTCTTGTCTGTCTGTCTTGTCCCTCTGTCTGTCTGACTGTCTCTGTTTGACAGCCAGTCTCTGTCTGTCTGACTGTGTGTGTTAGGTTTTGCTAGGGATGGGTGGTTGGGTGTGGATTAGTTGGGATGGTTGTTGGTTACGTTTTTATTTGGGGGGTGGTTGACTGTTACGTTTTTATTTGGGGGTGGTTGACTGTTACGTTTTTATTTGGGGTGGTTGACTGTCATGCCTTTTTATTTGGGGGTAGTTGTTGGTTACGTTTTTATTTGGGGGTGGTTGACTTCTGTTGCTTTTATTTTATTTGGGGTGGTTGGACTGTTTTATTTTTTATTTGGGGGGTTGGTTGACTGATGGCGTTATTATTTGTGGTTAATTTTAATATGTTTTTATTTTTTTATTTGGGGGTGGTTGACTGTTAAGTTTTTATTTTTATTTGGGGTTTTTGACTGTTACGTTTTTATTTGGGGTGATTGACTAAGTTTTTATTTTTATTGGGGTGGTTGACTTTACGTTTTTTATTTGGGGTGGTTGACTGTTACGTTTTTATTTAAAGCGTTGACTGTTACGTTTTATTTCTGGGGGTTGTTGACTGTTACTTTATTTAGGGGTTGCTGACTGTTACGTTTATATTTGGGGTGAAGGACTGTTACGTTTTTATTTGGGGTGGTTGACTGTTACGTTTTTAGTTGGGGGTCGTTGACTGTTACGTTTATATTGGGGTCGTTGACTGTTATGATATTTGGGGGTGGTTGACTGTTAAGTTTTATTTGGGGTGGTTGACTGTTACGTTTTTATTTTTTATTTGGGGTGGTTGACTGTTACGTTTTTATTTGGGGTGGTTGACTGTTACGTTTATATTTGGGGGTTGTTGACTGTTACTTTTTTATTTGGGGTGGTTGACTGTTACGTTTATATTTGGGGGTGGTTGAATGTTACGTTTATATTTGGGGGTGGTTGACTGTTACGTTTATATTTAGTGGTTGACTGTTACGTTTTTTATTTTTTTATTTGGGGTGGTTGACTTTACGTCTTTATTTGGGGTGGTTGACTGTTACGTTTATTTGGGGGTGGTTGACCGTTACGTTTTTATTTGGGGGTGGTTGACTGTTACTTTTATTTGGGGTGGTTGACGTTGTACGTTTTATTTTTTTATTTGGGGGTGGTTGACTGTTACATTTTATTTCGGGGTGTTGACTGTTACGTTATTATTTTGGGGTGGTTGACTGTTACATTATTATTTGGGGGTGGTTGACTGTTGCTTTTATTTGGGGGTGGTTGACTGTTTACTTTTTATTTGGGGGTGTTTGACTGTTACGTTATTATTTGGGGTGGTTGACTGTTATGTTTTTATTTGGGGGTGGTTGACTGTTACGTTTTATTTGGGGTGGTTGACTGTTACGTTTTATTTTTTATTTGGGGGTGGTTGACTGTTACGTTTTTCAAGTGGGGGTGGTTGACTGTTACGTTTTTATTGGGGTGGTTGACTGTAACGTTTTTATTTGGGTATTGACGTTCTGCTTTTATTTTGGGGTGGTTGACCGTTACGCTTTTATTTGGGGGTGGTTGACTGTTAAGTCTTTATTTGAGATTTGTTGACTGTTACGCTCGTATATATGGGGGTGGTTGGACTTTTAAGTTTTTTATTTGGGGTGGTTGACTGTTGTTTTTATTTTGGGGGTGGTTGACTGTTGCGTTTTTATTTTTAATTTGGGGTGGTTGAGTGTGCTAAGATTTTTTTTGGGTGTTGACTGTTACGTTTTTATTTGGGGTGGTTGACTGTTACGTTTTTATTTTTATTTGGGTGGTTAACAGTTAAGTTTTTATTTGGGGTGGTTGAATGTTACGCTTTTATTTCGGGGTGGTTGACTGTTACGCTGACAGTATTTGGGGGTGGTTGACCGTTAGCTTTTTATTTGGGGGTGGTTGACTGTTACGTTTTTATTTGGGGGTGGCTGGACTGTTAGCATTTTTATTTGGGGGTGGCTGACTGTTACGTTATTATTTGGGGTGGCTGATCGCCACGTTTTATTTGGGGGTGGTTGACTGTTACGTTTTTATTTGGGGGGTGGTTGACTGTTACGTTTTTATTTTTATATTTGGGGGTGGTTAACCGTTATTAGATTTTCATGTGGGGGTGGTTGACTGTTACTGCTTTTATTTGTGGGGTTGACTGTTACGCTTTTATTTGGGTGGTTGACCGTTACGTTTTTATTTGGGGGTGGTTGACTGTTACGTTTTTATTTTTTATTTGGGGCTGGCGACTGTTATGTTTTATTTTTTATTTGGGGTGGTTGACTGTTATGTTTTATTTGGGGGTGGTGACTCCTAAGCTATGTTTTTTATTTGGGGGTGGTAGACTGTTACGTTTTTATTTTTCATTTGGGGTGGCCGAGCAAGCATTTTATTTGGGGTGTTGAATCGCTACGTTTTGTTTGGGGTGATGATCGTTGTTTTTATTTTATTGGGGTATGAGCTGTTTTTTTGTGGTTCACTGTTACTGCCATTTCAGTGGTTGACTCGTTACGTTTATATCGGGGGTGGTTGATCGTTACTTTTTTATTAAAGGAAGCTGACTGTCACGTTTTTATTTCCGGCGCTTAACCGTTACAATTATATCTGGGGGTGGCTGACCGTCACGTTATTATTTTTTTATTGACCGTTACGTTTTCTATTTGAAGTGTTGCAACTGTTGCCGTTTTTATTTGGGGGCTGACTGTTGCTGCTATTTATACTTGGGTGGCCAACCGTTACGTTTCATATTTGTGGCTGACTGTTACGTTTTTATTTGGGGGGGTGACATCAAGTTTTATTTGGGGGTGGTTGACCGTTACGTTTTTTATTTGTTGACCGTTACTTTTTTATTTTTTATTACGGGGGTGGTTGACCGTTACGCTTATTATTTAAAGTGGCTTAACGTTGCTTTTATTTGTGATTGACTGTTACATTTTTATATCGGGGGTTGACCGTTATGTTTATATTTAAAGTGGCTGACCGTTACGTTTTATTGGGGTGGTTGACCCGTTACTATATTTGGGGTGGTTGACTGTTACGTTTTATTTGGGGTTGAAGTTAATCGTTTCCATTTTTATTTGGGGTGGCTGGACCGTTGCCGTTTAGCGTAAAGTGCTGACTGTTACGTTTTATTTGGGGTGGTTGACTGTTATTCTTTTTATTTTTAATTATTTCAGCATGGCTGAATCGAATTGCCCCATTTATTCTGTGGCGACTTAATTTTACGTTATATATTTGGGGTCAAGCGACCGTTACGTTCTATTAAAGTGGCTGACCGTTACGCTATTTGGGGGTATTGACCGTTACATATTTCATTAAACTGACTGTTATGTTTTTATTTTTTATTTGGGGGTGGTTGACTGTTACGTTTTTTATTTTTTATTTGGGGTGGTTGACTGTTACGTTTTTATTTTGGGGTGGTTGACTGTTACTTTTTATTTGG
>NW_024748741.1:0-13451 GCF_018991925.1 Homarus americanus
TATTAGAAACTCAGGCAACAATAAATTTGAAGTATTAAGAAATGTTGCTTGCATACATGAAACAGGCCTTAAGGGCTTTCACAAAATAATATCAGTCACTTAGGAAATGGTATTAAAAGATAAGAAATTCAATACTCTACAATGAATAGGCATTAAGGGCTTTCAACAAAATAATATCAGTCACTGAGGAAATGGTAATAAAAAATAAGAAATTAAATACTCTACAATGAATAGGCCTTAAGGGCTTTCAACAACATAATATCAGTCCCGGAGGAAATGGTAATAAAAAATATGAAATTAAATACTCTACAATGATTAGGCCTTAAGGGCACTCAACAAAATTATATCACCCCAACAGATGCACACTTCCTAACCTAACTTAAACACTACACTGGGGAACAAAGGTTATACCTGAGATCGGAATTATGAAGAAAAATTATATGCATTAAAAGAATCAAATCACAGTATCACTCTGGTTCCACTTAGTGACACAAACATTAAAAAAACAATACTATCAAAATTGTTTAAGAAATATTAAACTACACACGTCAAGATAATATCAGTAACTGAGAAATGTTATTAACTACACCCAAATATATTGTCACTATTATTGGTTTGTTACTGGGTCCACCAATACCCGTGAACCATGCTCCACCCAACTCAACATACACCCGTAATAAGGGAGATAAAATGTTCCTCTAGGTATCCCCTAGACTCATGGTCTCAGTGTGCGACCCTGTATCACTCAGCTGGCCTCACTTTACCCCCAGTACATCCATGAAACGGAAGGGAGTGAGCAAATCAGACCTTGTACAGTTGAGAGAAGCTTTAGCTTCCCGTTAGCAAGAGGGTTTCACTAAGCTGCTCGAGACATGTGGTGTTGTGAGCCGAGGTAGAGGAGAGCTGATGACCCCAACGATCGTCCCGTCGTCAGCTGGGCACCCAGACAGCTAGATTCCCTCAAGAGATCCTTTGATACCCCGCTAAACAGTGACAGGCCTACACTGATCGGTCCAATGGCGACAATCGCCACCCTCAATCATCAACGGCAGTCTCAAACTGCAGTCAATCTCTCGCAGTCAAACTCCGGTCAACTCCAGTCAAGTGGGTTCTGGCGGAAACCCTGAAATGAACTCACTGTTAGCTCTAGTTTACTTTACCACTGCCCTATCTAACCCTGTCTGAGATCGAATGAGACTTACTTGTTATACTGCAATAGTGCAACACTGGTGACTAGGCCACGTGACTATTTCTGTGACGGACGCGCAGGGACGTCTTGTTTGTCTGAATGCTCCCCGTGACTGAGAGAGAGCCCGCCTTGTGTCCTCTCAAGGCGTTAGCTTAGGCCTACGTGACATATTTTCCGCCTAACTAATAACTCCTTGGGACACCCGTAACATTATTCAGACTGATAAACGATCTATAATAATTTCAAATTCAATAATAGTCCCTTAACTTCATGAATCGCATCATTATTAATTCGGCAAATTACATATAATATCATATAGGCCTAGTTCCACAACCTCTCGCTATGTGCAGGGAGCGCTCTCTTCCCTCACACGACCTTGAACGCTCAGTATCTCTAATGACGGGGCATTTGAAATTACTCTGAAATTTCTGAATATTACAATCGCCCCCCCCTAAAAAAAGACAGCACTGTCCTCATGTGCTGAGAAACATACATACGACCCCCCTAAAAATTTGTTCTAAGAAACTGCATCTTACCCCTTTTGCTAAACGCAGCATTCCCGTCTTCTCCACTTCTCTCTCCCGCTAACATTCGACCCCCCTAAAAAAAAACAGCACTGTCCTCATGTGCTGAGAGAACAACTTAGAAGCCACCTTCAACTCTGCCGTATTCCAACTCGCAGCCAGCAACTCCATGATTACGCTCATTATCCCAACCACAGAACTATCAGTCACGAAATAAAAATAACTACGCTCTGCTACCATTTGTAACCGGTCGGAATTTACTGGACTTTATTTTCTCACTTGACTTGGGGTTTATTAAAGATTATAAGATGGAAATGGCAGTGGAAGCGCCCCTTTGAGAAAAATCCCGAACCAGCACAAGAACACTTAAATCTACTAAACAAAATGAATTGTCCATGACCCGTGGAAGGATAGCGTCTGTGACTGGGATGAATGAGACACACTGTAAAATTTAGACACTTATATTCCCTCCAACACTACAAACACAATCAAATAATGGTACACCAATATGCGCACCTCTTAACTTGAACTTAAAACACTACTCTGGGGAATAAAAGTTATACATGATATAGAAATTATTAGAAACTCAGGCAACAATAAATTTGAAGTAGTAAGAAATGTTGCTTGCACACATGAAACAGGCCTTAAGGGCTTTCACAAAATAATATCAGTCACTTAGGAAATGGTATTAAAAAATAAGAAATTAAATACTCTACAATGAATAGGCCTTAAGGGCTTTCAACAAAATAATATCAGTCACTGAGGAAATGGTAATAAAAAATAAGAAATTAAATACTCTACAATGAATAGGCCTTAAGGGCTTTCAACAACATAATATCAGTCCCTGAGGAAATGGTAATAAAAAATAAGAAATTAAATACTCTACAATGAATAGGCCTTAAGGGCACTCAACAAAATTATATCACCCCAACAGATGCACACTTCCTAACCTAACTTAAACACTACTCTGGGGAACAAAGGTTATACCTGAGATCGGAATTATGAAGAAAAATTAGATGCATTAAAAGAATCAAATCACAGTATCACTCTGGTTCCACTTAGTGACACAAACATTCAAAAAACAATACTATCAAAATTGTTTAAGAAATATTAAACTACACACGTCAAGATAATATCAGTAACTGAGAAATGGTATTAACTACACCCAAATATATTGTCACTATTATTGGTTTGTTACTGGGTCCACCAATACCCGTGAACCATGCTCCACCCAACTCAACATACACCCGTAATAAGGGAGATAAAATGTTCCTCTAGGTATCCCCTAGACTCATGGTCTCAGTGTGCGACCCTGTATCACTCAGCTGGCCTCACTTTACCCCCAGTACATCCATGAAACGGAAGGGAGTGAGCAAATCAGACCTTGTACAGTTGAGAGAAGCTTTAGCTTCCCGTTAGCAAGAGGGTTTCACTAAGCTGCTCGAGACATGTGGTGTTGTGAGCCGAGGTAGAGGAGAGCTGCTGACCCCAACGATCGTCCCGTCGTCAGCTGGGCACCCAGACGGCTAGATTCCCTCAAGAGATCCTTTGATACCCCGCTAAACAGTGACAGGCCTACACTGATCGGTCCAATGGCGACAATCGCCACCCTCAATCATCAACGGCATTCTCAAACGGCAGTCAATCTCTCGCAGTCAAACTCCGGTCAACTCCGGTCAACTCCGGTCAAGTGGGTTTTGGCGGAAATACTGAAATGAACTCACTGTTAGCTCTAGTTTACTTTACCACTGCCCTATCTAACTCTGTCTGAGATCGAATGAGACTTACTTGTTATACTGCAATAGTGCAACACAGGTGACTAGGCCACGTGACTATTTCTGTGACGGACGCGCAGGGACGTCTTGTTTGTCTGAATGCTCCCCGTGACTGAGAGAGAGCCCGCCTAGTGTCCTCTCAAGGCGTTAGCTTAGGCCTACGTGACATATTTTCCGCCTAACTAATAACTCCTTGGGACACCCGTAACATTATTCAGACTGATAAACGATCTATAATAATTTCAAATTCAATAATAGTCCCTTAACTTCATGAATCGCATCATTATTAATTCGGCAAATTACATTTAATATCATATAGGCCTAGTTCCACAACCTCTCGCTATGTGCAGGGAGCGCTCTCTTCCCTCACACGACCTTGAACGCTCAGTATCGCTAATGGCGGGGCATTTGAAATTACTCTGAAATTTCTGAATATATATATATATATATATATATATATATATATATATATATATATATATATATATATATATATATATATATATATATATATATATATATATATATATATATATATATGCAAGTAAATCCCTGTAGTTGCGCTTGAGCCAGGTATATGCTGAGAAGGTTGGGTCACCTTACCCTCTGACCTGACTACCGACCGTTGCGGTGCTTTTTAAAGATTAGTGAGGTCATTACCTAATACCTGACCATAGTGAACCTCTGTATATATACACCTTGTTTTGTACTTCTCCTTAGTCTGTACTCTCCCCTAAAGATGTGAAATACACGAAAGCTCTTGGGAACTTCGCGTATTCTTCTTTCCTTGTGGTTATTAGCATATACCTGGATCACACGCAACTACAGTGATTTACTTGCATAAATGGATTCTATGCGCTACTTCTACTACTTCTCTACAAGCTGTCCTGGACTGTCTCCTTTCGTTACTGAATACTCCTCTTCGATGATCAAGGCCCACAAATTGAAAATACGTTTGAAATTTCTCCAGACATGCCTTAGTGAAAAAGTTATGCCTAGATCAATCCTCCCACAACGTGTCCTGAAGATGTCTGACCGCCCCTTTGATGAGTTCCAAGAAATCATCCTTAAGAAACATTTTGAAATAAAGAAAATTGAAGTGGATGAAGCTTTCCGTATTGTAAGACAAAAAAGCGTGTTTTTAATATGACCATACCGAGTTATTGGAAAAAGTTCATGTTGGATTACTGTTTTGATAACCTGAGACGTGAGCGTTCTGATCTTCAAGCTAAGATAGACCACAAATTGGCACTCCTTATTAGAAATAGTGATTGGACTAAGGATGCCAATCACAACTGTGTAGTGAATCTTTCCTCTAAACAACTAGACAATGATACCTTGTGTGCCCTCGGCTATGGTTTAAGTTTTGATGGTTCTAACAAGGGAGTCGACAGTGTTGACATAGCCAGAGCATTTTGCAATTTGGAGAAATTCAGTAATTTGACAAGTGAAGAAGTGAACATGTGTGAAGGTGTTGTGTATGCATCTATGTCCAAGCCTTGTATTCCAAACTGTCCAGAAAGATTCACCAAAGCAATCCAAGCCCTTAAGAAAAATAAGGATCTACATGTCACTAAAGCAGATAAAGCCAACACAGTAGTGATTTTAAACAAAGATGATTATATTTCTAAAATGAATGACCTTTTATGTGATACTACAACATATTCTAAACTCATAAATAATCCTCTCAACACAGTTAACACCCAGTTCAACAAGAAACTGAAGTCTCTATTGAGAGGCAAAGCTACTCTCATTAAACATCTTACTTCAACGTCCCCTCCACTGCCATACATGTACGGTGTAATCAAGACCCACAAGCCTAATAACCCAGCAAGACCCATCATTAGCTCAGTTGGGTCAATCTCTTATAAATTATCTAAATGGTTAGTTTCTTTACTAAATCCCCTAGTTGGCAACATTTCTAACTCTAATATTAAGAATAATATGGATCTGGTTGATAAACTCAATAACTTACACATTAATTATGATTTTAAACTGGTCAGTTTTGATGTAACATCACTCTTTACAAAGGTCCCAGTTGATGATTTACTAGAGTTCCTCATAGATTCCCTGGATAATATTTCATTGCCCGTCTCGAAAGACGACTTCATCGAACTCATCAAACTAGGTATTAAGGATTGTAAATTTGAATTAAATGGAGAATATTATGCTCAAAAATTTGGTATGGCAATGGGTAATCCGCTCTCACCTGTATTAAGCAACCTATATATGGTATTCTTTGAAAAGAAACTATTAAGTAATATTTTAGCACCTTCAGCAGTCTGGTTTAGATATGTAGATGGTGTATTATGTCTCTGGCCAAGTAATGAGGACCTAAAACCTTTCCTGCCAAAACTGAATAACTTAGCCCCCTCGTTCAAATTGACTGTGGAATTAGAGCATGACTGTAAAGTGCCATTCCTAGACTGTCTGATACACAGAATAGGTAACACCTTCAAATTCAGTATTTATAGAAAACCTACTAATGTGTGTTCATACATTCATTATTATTCTGCCCACCACAATAGAGTCAAACAGTCAGAATTTTCAACAATGTTTTAACCTGCTTTGAGAATTTGCAGCCCGGAATTCATTGATGAGGAATATAAAAATATCTATAATATTGGCTCAAACCTTAAATACCCTAGATCTTTCATAGACAAATGCCTGAACATTACTAAGAAATCTTTTTATAGAACTGATCGCAAGCCCACTCATGACCTTAAGAATCTCTTAGTATTACCATTTCACAAAAATTTCTCTCAAATTCCTTTACAACTAAAAACCTGTAACGTCAATGTGGCATTTAAAAACTTATGCACTGTTATACAAATGTTAATCAAGAACTCCCCAACAACACAATTGGTTGCATTTATAAAGTTCCTTGCAAGGAATGTAATATGTTTTACTTAGGCCAGACAGGTAAAGATCTTGTAACTAGACTTAAACAACATAAATATAGTGTTAGGACAGGCCAGGAATCCAATGCTCTGTTTGTTCATCTGAGGGATAATAAGCATTGCATTGACTGGGATAATGCCTCTTCAATATTACCTTGTAATTCAATTGACAGTAGGAACATTATAGAATCTAGTCTCATTAAACATACCGAAGCAGTCAACATGAATTTGAGTAATGGCATGTACAAACTGGACAATTTTGTAATTAAGAAGATTTGTAACCAGGTGAGAAGGTTGGGTCACCTTACCCTCCGACCTGACTACCGACCGTTGCGGTGCTTTTTAAAGATTAGTAGGATCATTACCTAATACCTGACCATTGTGGACCTGATCTCACCCTCCTCTGTATATATACACCTTGTTTTGTACTTCTCCTTAGTCTGTACCCACCCCTGAAGATGTGAATTACACGAAAGCGCTTGGGAACTTCGTGTTTTCTTCTTTCCTTGTGGTTATCAGCATATACCTAGATCACGCGCACCTACAGTGATGTATATATATATATATATATATATATATATATATATATATATATATATATATATATATATATATATATATATATATATATATATATATATATATATGTATATCCAGAAATTTCAGAGTAATTTCAAATGCCCCGCCATGAGTGATACTGAGCGTTCAAGGTCATCTGAGGGGAGGGAGCGCTGCCTGCTCGTAGCGAGAGATTGCGGAACTAGGCCTATATGATATTAAATGTGATTTACCGAATTAATAATGATGCGATTCATGAAGTTAAGGGACTATTATTGAATTTGAAATTATTATAGATCGTTTAGCAGTCTGAATAATGTTACGGGTGTCCCAAGGAGTTATTAGTTAGGCGGAAAATATATCACGTAGGCCCAAGCTAGCGCCTTGGGGAGACGCGATGCTGGCTAGCCCCAGTCCCGGAGAGCATTCACACAGACAAGACGTTCCGCGCGTCCATCACAGAAATAGTCACGTGGCCTAGTCACCTGTGCTGCGCTATTGCAGTATAACAAGTAAGTCTCATTCGATCTCAGACAGGGTTAGATAGGGCAGTGATAAAGTAAACTAGAGCTAACAGTGAGTTCATTTCAGGGTTTCCGTCAGAACCCACTTGACTGGAGTTGACCGGAGTTGACTGCGAGAGATTGACTGCCGTTGATGATTGAGGGTGGCGATTGTCGCCATTGGACCGATCAGTGTAGGCCTGTCACTGTTTAGCGGGGTAGCAAAGGATCTCTTGAGTGAACGAGTGCTCCCGA
The DNA here is from genome assembly GCF_018991925.1 of Homarus americanus. Lineage (NCBI taxonomy): Eukaryota > Metazoa > Arthropoda > Malacostraca > Decapoda > Nephropidae > Homarus > Homarus americanus. Next base: position 7,705 of record NW_024748741.1, read on the forward strand.
CAACTAACACGACACGGGACCAGCATCAGCAGTGGGTGATCAGTTCTTACCACTCCGGTGCACAACCCCACATGTCCCGAGCAGCTAGTGAAACCCTCTTGCTAACGGGAAGCTAAAGTTTCTCTCAACTGCACAAGGTCTGATTGGCTCACTCTCTTCCTGCCCATGGACGCACTGGGAGTACACTGAGGCTATCTGAGTATATTAATGGTCACACACTGAGACCGTGAGTCTAGGACTCTAGGAGATACCTAGAGGAACATTTTATCTTCCTTATCACGGGTGTAGTTAACACCATTCCTCAGACTGATATTATCTTGACGTGTGTAGTTTAATATTTCTTAAATAATTTCGATAGTAGTGTTTTTTTGAATGTTTGTGCCATTAAGTGGAACCAGAGTGATACTGTGATTGATTCTTTTAATGCATCTGATTGTTCGTCATAATTCTGATCTCAGGTATAACCTTGTTCCCCAGAGTAGTGGTTAAGTTAGGTTAGGAAGTGTGCATCTGTTGGGGTGCTATAATTTTGTTGAGCGCCCTTAAGGCCTATTCATTGTAGAGTATTTAATTTCTTATATTTTATTACCATTCCTCAGTGACTGATATTATTTTGTTGAAAACCCTTAAGGCCTATTCATTGTGGAGTATTTAATTTCTTATTTTTTAGTACCATTTCCTAAGTGACTGATATTATTTTGTGAAAGCCCTTAAGGCCTGTTCATGTGTGCAAACAACATTTCTTAATACTTCAAATTTATTGTTGCCTGTGTTTCTAATAATTTCTATGTCATGTATAACTTTTATTCCCCAGAGTAGTGTTTAAAGTTTAAGTTAAGAGGTGCGCATATTGGTGTACCATTATTTGATTGTGTTTGTAGTGTTGGAGGGAATATAAGTGTCTAAATTTTACAGTGTGTCTCATTCATCCCAGTCACAGACGCTATCCTTCCACGGGTCACGGACAGTTCATTTTGTGTAGTAGATTTAAGTGTTCTTGTGCTGGTTCAGGATTTTTCTCAAAGGGGCGCTTCCACTGCCTTTACCATCTATTAAATTTTAATAAACCCCAAGTCAAGTGAGAAATTAAAGTCCAGCAAATTCCGACCGGTTACAAATGGTAGCAGAGCGTAGTTTTTAATGTCGTGACTGATAGTACTGTGGTTGGGATAATGAACGCTATCATGTGTTGGTTAGTAATGGTAGGGATTGAACTCGCACTGATGCTCATCCTTGTGCCCGGACTGAGTTGGTTAGGCTTGACGGTAGAGATGTGTATGAGGAGGAAGAGAGACGGCCGCGGGACCTTGGTACAGCTGAGAGAGGAGTTCGGAGACCTAAAGAGGGATTATCAAGCACAGGTAAACAGGTTCAAGTGGGAGTCTCAGGCACACATTCAACGGTTCAGGGAGGAAACAAGGGGTGAATGTCAGGCACACGTCCAGCAGTCAAGGAAGTGTGAGGTCCAAGTGGGAAATATAGGGGTACGTAAGTAGTTCAGAGAGGTTGATCGAGCCCTCCAGCTGAGAGACAAGACGAAGCCGACCGATTACAGTTTAGGGTGCATGGTAATGAGAAAAGGCAGGTTGTAGGGGGTGAGTTGGAGGAGTTGTGAGTAGGGCAGAGGGGATTGGAGAGATGGTTAGGTCAGAGATGTGCGTTGAGTAGTGGTTGCTGTCATGAGCGGGATTGAGTTGCTGTCATGAGCGGGATTGAGTTGCTGTCATGAGCGGGATTGAGTTGCTGTCATGAGCGGGATTGAGAGTACGGTTGTAATGTCCAGGGCCTCACTAATATGGGCTGGTACATTGTCAGAGGGTTGGTCTGCCGGCATGAGGTTCGGAGACGTGGACTGAGTATTTTTTTGACACTGGTTTCTCTTAGCTCAAGGGCCAGGCAAAAGGAGAGCATGTTGGAGATGGACTGAGTATTTTTTTGACACTGGTTCCTCTTAGCTCAAGGGCCAGGCAAAAGGAGAGCATGCTTGTTTTGGACTGTGTATTTTTTTTTGACACTGGTTCCTCTTTGTTCAAGGGCCAGGCCAAAGGAGAGCATGTTTGTTTTGGGCTGGTATTAATTTTGACATTGGTTCTCTAGTTAAGGGCCAGGCAAAAGGGGAGCGTGATGTTCTGGTTGGATTGAGTTGGGCTAGGAAGAAATGGAGTTGCTAGCTGCGAGTGGAATAGTACAGAGTTGAAGGTGGGTTCTAAGTTGTTCTCTCAGCACATGAGGGCAGTGCTGTCTTTTTTTAGGGGGGTCGAGTGTTAGCGGGAGAGAAAAGGAGAGAAGAGAAGACGGGAATGCTGCATTTAGCAAAAGGGGTGAGGTGCAGTCCTTAGAACAAAATTTTAGGGGGGTCGTATGCATGTTTTCTCAGCACATGAGGACAGTGCTGTCTTTTTTTAGGGGGGTCGATTGTGATATCCAGAAATTTCAGAGTAATTTCAAATGCCCCGCCATGAGTGATACTGAGCGTTCAAGGTCATCTGAGGGGAGGGAGCGCTGCCTGCTCGTAGCGAGAGATTGCGGAACTAGGCCTATATGATATTAAATATGATTTACCGAATTAATAATGATGCGATTCATGAAGTTAAGGGACTATTATTGAATTTGAAATTATTATAGATCGTTTAGCAGTCTGAATAATGTTACGGGTGTCCCAAGGAGTTATTAGTTAGGCGGAAAATATATCACGTAGGCCCAAGCTAGCGCCGTGGGGAGACGCGATGCTGGCTAGGCCAGTTCCGGAGAGCATTCACACAGACAAGACGTTCCGCGCGTCCATCAGAAATAGTCACGTGGCCTAGTCACCTGTGCTGCGCTATTGCAGTATAACAAGTCTCATTCGATCTCAGACAGGGTTAGATAGGGCAGTGATAAAGTAAACTAGAGCTAACAGTGAGTTCATTTCAGGGTTTCCGTCAGAACCCACTTGACTGGAGTTGACTGGAGTTGACTGCGAGAGATTGACTGCCGTTGATGATTGAGGGTGGCGATTGTCGCCATTGGACCGATCAGTGTAGGCCTGTCACTGTTTAGCGGGGTAGCAAAGGATCTCTTGAGTGAACGAGTGCTCCCGACAACTAAAACGACACGGGACCAGCATCAGCAGTGGGTGATCAGTTCTTACCACTCCGGTGCACAACCCCACATGTCCCGAGCAGCTAGTGAAACCCTCTTGCTAACGGGAAGCTAAAGTCCTCTCAACTGCACAAGGTCTGATTGGCTCACTCTCTTCCTGCCCATGGACGCACTGGGAGTACACTGAGGCTATCTGAGTATATTAATGGTCACACACTGAGACCGTGAGTCTAGGACTCTAGGAGATACCTAGAGGAACATTTTATCTTCCTTATTACGGGTGTAATTAACACCATTCCTCAGACTGATATTATCTTGACGTGTGTAGTTTAATATTTCTTAAATAATTTTGATAGTAGTGTTTTTTTGAATGTTTGTGTCATTAAGTGGAACCAGAGTGATACTGTGAATTGATTCTTTTAATGCATCTGATTGTTCTTCATAATTCTGATCTCAAGTATAACCTTGTTCCCCAGAGTAGTGGTTAAGTTAGGTTAGGAAGTGTGCATCTGTTGGGGTGCTATAATTTTGTTGAGTGCCCTTAAGGCCTATTCATTGTAGAGTATTTAATTTCTTATTTTTTATTACCATTCCTCAGTGACTGATATTATTTTGTTGAAAACCCTTAAGGCCTATTCATTGTGGAGTATTTAATTTCTTATTTTTTAGTACCATTTTCTAAGTGACTGATATTATTTTGTGAAAGCCCTTAAGGCCTGTTCATGTGTGCAAGCAACATCTCTTACTACTTCAAATTTATTGTTGCCTGTGTTTCTAATAATTTCTATGTCATGTATAACTTTTATTCCCCAGAGTAGTGTTTTAAGTTTAAGTTAAGAGGTGCGCATATTGGTGTACCATTATTTGATTGTGTTTGTAGTGTTGGAGGGAATATAAGTGTCTAAATTTTACAGTGTGTCTCATTCATCCCAGTCACAGACGCTATCCTTCCACGGGTCACGGACAATTCATTTTGTTTAGTAGGTTTAAGTGTTCTTGTGCTGGTTCGGGATTTTTCTCAAAGGGGCGCTTCCACTGCCATTACCATCTGTTAATTTTTAATAAACCCCAAGTCAAGTGAGAAATTAAAGTCCAGTGAATTCCGACCGGTTACAAATGGTAGCAGAGCGTAGTTTTTAATGTCGTGACTGATAGTACTGTGGTTGGGATAATGAACGCCATCATGTGTTGGTTAGCAATGGTAGGGATTGAACTCGCACTGATGCTCATCCTTGTGGCCGGACTGAGTTGGTTAGGCTTGACAATAGAGATGTGTGTGAGGAGGAAGAGAGACGGCCGCGGGACCTTGGTACAGCTGAGAGAGGAGTTCGGAGACCTAAAGAGGGATTATCAAGCACAGGTAAACAGGTTTAAGTGGGAGTCTCAGGCACACATTCAACGGTTCAGGGAGGAAACAAGGGGTGAATGTCAGGCACACGTCCAGCAGTCAAGGAAGTGTGAGGTCCAAGTGGGAAAAATAGGGGTACGTAAGTAGTTCAGAGAGGTTGATCGAGCCCTCCAGCTGAGAGACAAGACGAAGCCGACCGATTGCAGTTTAGGGTGCATGGTAATGAGAAAAGGCAGGTTGTAGGGGGTGAGTTGGAGGAGTTGTGAGTAGGGCAGAGGGGATTGGAGAGATGGTTAGGTCAGAGATGTGCGTTGAGTAGTGGTTGCTGTCATGAGCGGGATTGAGTTGCTGTCATGAGCGGGATTGAGTTGCTGTCATGAGCGGGATTGAGTTGCTGTCATGAGCGGGATTGAGAGTACGGTTGTAATGTCCAGGGCCTCACTAAGATGGACTGGTACATTGTCAGAGGGTTGGTCTGCCGGCATGAGGTTCGGAGATGGACTGAGTATTTTTTTTGACACTGGTTCCTCTTAGTTCAAGGGCCAGGCAAAAGGAGAGCATGTTGGAGATGGACTGAGTATTTTTTTTGACACTGGTTCCTCTTAGTTCAAGGGCCAGGCCAAAGGAGAGCATGTTTGTTTTGGGCTGGTATTAATTTTGACATTGGTTCGCTAGTTAAGGGCCAGGCAAAAGGGGAGCGTGATGTTCTGGTTGGATTGAGTTGGGCTAGGAAGAAATGGAGTTGCTAGCTGCGAGTGGAATAGTACAGAGTTGAAGGTGGGTTTTAAGTTGTTCTCTCAGCACATGAGGGCAGTGCTGTCTTTTTTAGGGGGGGTCGAGTGTTAGCGGGAGAGAAGAGAAGACGGGAATGCTGCATTTAGCAAAAGGGGTGAGGTGCAGTCCTTAGAACAAAATTTTAGGGGGGTCGTATGCATGTTTTCTCAGCACATGAGGACAGTGCTGTCTTTTTTTAGGGGTGTCGATTGTAATATTCAGAAATTTCAGAGTAATTTCAAATGCCCCGCCATGAGTGATACTGAGCATTCAAGGTCATCTGAGGGGAGGGAGCGCTGCCTGCTCGTAGCGAGAGATTGCGGAACTAGGCCTATATGATATTAAATGTAATTTACCGAATTAATAATGATGCGATTCATGAAGTTAAGGGACTATTATTGAATTTGAAATTATTATAGATCGTTTAGCAGTCTGAATAATGTTACGGGTGTCCCAAGGAGTTATTAGTTAGGCGGTAAATATATCACGTAGGCCCAAGCTAGCGCCTTGGGGAGACACGACGCTGGCTAGCCCAGTCCCGGAG
>NW_024748742.1:0-10472 GCF_018991925.1 Homarus americanus
AGACGGTGAAAGATGTGCGGTCTTTTGTAGGGTTCACATCATTTTATAGGAAATTTGTTAAAGGGTTTGCCCAAATAGCTGCTCCACTGCATGCGTTGATGCATGGGAAATCTAAGGATCGGGTAGATAGTGAATGGGGAGAGGAACAGCAGCAGGCTTTTGAGAAACTGAAAGACAGGGTGACGCAGACACCGGTGTTGGCTTGCCCAGATTTCACTCAGGAGTTTATATTAGAGACAGATGCAAGTTTTAGTCGACTAGGTGCGGTGCTGTCCCAGCGGAAGGATGGCAGGTTGCATCCGGTGGGCTATGCAAATCGGGGCCTGAGGAAATCAGAACGTAACATGAACAACTATAGTTCTCGTAAGTTAGAGATATTAGCACTCAAATGGGCAGTAGTGGATAAATTCAGGGATTATTTGACAGGGAAACATTTCACAGTCTATACAGATAACAACCCACTCAGTCACCGAGAGAAGGCTAAACTAGGTGCCGTGGAAAGTTGGTGGAATGCGGATCTCGAGCAGTTTAACTTTACTATAGAGTACAAGCCGGGGAAAAACAACATTGTGGCGGATACTCTATCTAGAATCCCGACGGAACAGGAGGAAGATAGCGAAGAAGAGTATACAGCTATGCATGTAGTAGAGAAGAACGGGGCAGGAAGGAAGGAACTGTGGACGATGGATGGGCTGCGTAAGGAGCAAGAAGGCATGAATTATATGACAAAACTGCGAAGATGGTTGCCGGGAGAGCTGCCGGAGGACGAGGTACAGGTAGAGCTCCAAAATGATGACTTCCGCAAGATGTACCGAGCTAGGAAATCCCTGATCATAAGAGAAGAGGTTGTCTGGCATAGAAGACCCGAAGGGAAGAATCTATGGAGGGAGGTGCCAGTGTTATCTCCAAACTTGCAGGAGACTTTGACTAGAGCCTGCCATGACGAGTTTGGGCATCAGGGGCGAGATCGCACTCTGTCGCTGGTGCAGGAGCGAGGTTTCTGGCCAGGCATGGGAGAAACAGTGCGAGACTACATAGCCAGCTGCGAGAGGTGTGGAGTAGCAAAAGATGAAGTGCCGAAACCCCAGCTGCATTTAGGGACGATTGAAGCTGCCAAACCATTAGAGACACTGGCCGCAGATTTCACCTTGCTGGACAAGCGGCAAGGATTGGAGAGTGTCCTGATAATGGTTGATATATACAGTCGTTACACTTGGGCCTTTCCCACCAAAGACCAGAAAGCCTCGACGATTGCAAAGATCCTGGTGAATCGGATCTTCCTGGCAGTGGGTGCACCTGAGCGACTGTTGACCGTGCAGGGAAGAAATTTTGGCAGTGCATTGGTCCGACAAACTTGTGCCACCTTTGGGGTGAAGAAAATAAGGAGACGATGGCATATCACCCACGGGGAAATGTGGTATGGTGGGTGGTTCAATGAAGAACCCTGCAGTCTACTGGCACCCTCGAAGACAGAGAAAAGAATAGGTGTAGAGCATCTGCCGGCAGTGGTGTCACAATATAACGCGACTCCGCATGCCGACAGGGTTTTCCCATTCCTGTTGTTTCTGAGGAGAGAACCAAACCTGCCGTTTGACCTCAGGCCAAATAGACCCAGAGCCGGTAGTAGATGAGTGGGTGATGGTGATTAGAGACCGGCAACGAAATTGCAGGAAGCAGTGGAGATCAATGTTTGGAGACATAAGGAAATAAACAGAAGGAAAAGAGAAGAGAAAGCCCACGAGAGTAGCTGGGAAGTGGGCCAGGAGGTATTGCTGAGGAACAATGTAAAAATAGGCCGGTGTAAGCTGCAAAACCATTGGTTTGATACGAGATGGCATATTGTTGAGGTCCTAAATCCAAGGTCTGGGTTATATCGCATTGAGCCCAGTGGGGGAGAAGACCTGGAGGTGAGAGTGGAAACCCGGAGCAACTTGAAGGCTGCTCCAACCCTAAGGCATCCGGGAGACCCAGCGATGGATGAATCTGAAGATGAAGACAAGGAGCCCCCACCCCAGATGAGCAAGATGAAGAGAAGTAGTTCAGAGAGGTCGATCGAGCCTCCAACTGAAAGACGAAGCCGACAAATTACAGTTTAGGGTGCATGGTAATGAGAAAAGGCAGGTTGTCGAGGGTGAGTTGGAGGAGTTGTGAGTAGGGCAGAGGGGATTGGAGAGATGGTTAGGTCAGAGATGTGCGTTGAGTAGTGGTTGCTGTAATGAGCGGGATTGAGAGTACGGTTGTAATGTCCAGGGCCTCACTAAGATGGACTGGTACATTGTCAGAGGGTTGGTCTGCCGGCATGAGGTTCGGAGACGTGGACTGAGTATTTTTTTTTGACACTGGTTCCTCTTAGTTCAAGGGCCAGGCAAAAGGAGAGCATGCTTGTTTTGGACTGAGTATTGTTTTGACACTGGTTCCTCTTAGTTCAAGGGCCAGGCAAAGGAGAGCATGTTTGAGATGGACTGAGTATTGTTTTGACACTGGTTCTCTTAGTTCAAGGGCCAGGCCAAAGGAGAGCATGTTTGTTTTGGGCTGGTATTAATTTTGACATTGGTTCTCTAGTTAAGGGCCAGGCAAAAGGGGAGCGTGATGTTCTGGTTGGATTGAGTTGGGCTAGGAAGAAATGGAGTTGCTAGCTGCGAGTGGAATAGTACAGAGTTGAAGGTGGGTTCTAAGTTGTTCTCTCAGCACATGAGGGCAGTGCTGTCTTTTTTAGGGGGGTCGAGTGTTAGCGGGAGAGAAAAGGAGAGAAGAGAAGACGGGAATGCTGCATTTAGCAAAAGGGGTGAGGTGCAGTCCTTAGAACAAAATTTTAGGGGGGTCGTATGCATGTTTTCTCAGCACATGAGGACAGTGCTGTCTTTTTTTAGGGGGGTCGATTGTAATATTCAGAAATTTCAGAGCAAGTTCAAATGCCCCGCCATGAGTGATACTGAGCGTTCAAGGTCATCTGAGGGGAGGGAGCGCTGCCTGCTCGTAGCGAGAGATTGCGGAACTAGGCCTATATGATATTAAATGTGATTTACCGAATTAATAATGATGCGATTCATGAAGTTAAGGGACTATTATTGAATTTGAAATTATTATAGATCATTTAGCAGTCTGAATAATGTTACGGGGGTCCCAAGGAGTTATTAGTTAGGCGGTAAATATATCACGTAGGACCAAGCTAACGCCTTGAGAGGACACGAGGCGGGTTCTCTCCCAGTCCCGGAGAGCATTCACACAGACAAGACGTTCCGCGCGTCCATCAGAAATAGTCACGTGGCCTAGTCACCTGTGCTGCGCTATTGCAGTATAACAAGTAAGTCTCATTCGATCTCAGACAGGGTTAGATAGGGCAGTGATAAAGTAAACTAGAGCTAACAGTGAGTTCATTTCAGGGTTTCCGTCAGAACCCACTTGACTGGAGTTGATTGGAGTTGACTGGAGTTGATTGGAGTTGACCGGAATTGACTGGAGTTGACCGGAGTTGACTGCGAGAGATTGACTGCCGTTGATGATTGAGGGTGGCGATTGTCGCCATTGGACCGATCAGTGTAGGCCTGTCACTGTTTAGCGGGGTAGCAAAGGATCTCTTGAGTGAACGAGTGCTCCCGACAACTAACACGACACGGGACCAGCATCAGCAGTGGGTGATCAGTTCTTACCACTCCGGTGCACAACCCCACATGTCCCGAGCAGCTAGTGAAACCCTCTTGCTAACGGGAAGCTAAAGTTTCTCTCAACTGCACAAGGTCGGATTGGCTCACTCTCTTCCTGCCCATGGACGCACTGGGAGTACACTGAGGCTATCTGAGTATATTAATGGTCACACACTGAGACCGTGAGTCTAGGACTCTAGGAGATACCTAGAGGAACATTTTATCTTCCTTATCACGGGTGTAGTTAACACCATTCCTCAGACTGATATTATCTTGACGTGTGTAGTTTAATATTTCTTAAATAATTTTGATAGTAGTGTTTTTTTGAATGTTTGTGCCATTAAGTGGAACCAGAGTGATACTGTGATTTGATTCTTTTAATGCCTCTAATTCTTCATAATTCTGATCTCAGGTATAACCTTGTTCTCCAGAGCAGTGGTTAGGTTAGGTTAGGAAGTGTACACCTGTTGGGGTGCTATAATTTTGTTGAGTGATATTATTTTGCTGAAAGCCCTTAAGGCCTATTCATTGTAGAGTATTTAATTTCTTATCTTTTATTACCATTCCTCAGTGACTGATATTATTTTGTTGAAGACCCTTAAGGCCTATTCATTGTGGAGTATTTAATTTCTTATTTTTTAGTACCATTTCCTAAGTGACTGATATTATTTTGTGAAAGCCCTTAAGGCCTGTTCATGTGTGCAAACAACATTTCTTAATACTTCAAATTTATTGTTGCCTGTGTTTCTAATAATTTCTATGTCATGTATAACTTTTATTCCCCAGAGTAGTGTTTAAAGTTTAAGTTAAGAGGTGCGCATATTGGTGTACCATTATTTGATTGTGTTTGTAGTGTTGGAGGGAATATAAGTGTCTAAATTTTACAGTGTGTCTCATTCATCCCAGTCACAGACGCTATCCTTCCACGGGTCACGGACAGTTCATTTTGTGTAGTAGATTTAAGTGTTCTTGTGCTGGTTCGGGATTTTTCTCAAAGGGGCGCTTCCACTGCCTTTACCATCTATTAAATTTTAATAAACCCCAAGTCAAGGGAGAAATTAAAGTCCAGCAAATTCCGACCGGCATGAGATCCCAGTGACCACAGACAGGCCGGTTAGGGTGCCATATCGGAGGATCCCTCCAACCAGGTACCAGAGGTGAAGCAGCACATTAGCCAGCTGTTAGACCAGGGAGTAATTCAGCATAGTGAGAGTCCGTACTCTGCCGCCATTGTAGTAGTGAGGAAAAAGGACGGGACGCTGAGGTTGTGCATTGACTATCGTGACTTAAATAAGGTCACGGTACGCGATGCGTTTCCTCTGCCTAGGATAAATGAAACTCTAGAATCTCTGACGGGGCCCAGTTTTTCTCAACGTTTGATCTGGCGGCGGGATATCACCAGATAGAAGTAAAACCTTCAGACCGTCCAAAGACTGCCTTCAGCACAAGCTTCGGACACTTTGAGTACAGGCGACTGCCTATGGGATTGTCAAATAGTCCGGGAACCTTTCAGAGATACATGGAGCGGATTTTAGGGGATAAAATTTTTTCCTCGTTGCTTGTATACCTTGATGATGTGATGGTGTTTTCAAGTACAATAGATCAGCATATAGTCAGATTGAGGGAATTATTTTGCAGGATGAGGGAGAATAACTTAAGATTTAAACCTAAAAAGTGTGAAATAATGGCTTCAAAAGTAAGTTATTTAGGATATCAGGTGTCAGCTGAAGGCATCACAGCTGATCCTGAGAAAATTAGGGTAATAAGAGATTGGCCAGTCCCCCAGACGGTGAAAGATGTGCGGTCTTTTGTAGGGTTCACATCATTTTATAGGAAATTTGTTAAAGGGTTTGCCCAAATAGCTGCTCCACTGCATGCGTTGATGCATGGGAAATCGAAGGATCGGGTAGATAGTGAATGGAGAGAGGAACAGCAACAGGCTTTTGAGAAACTGAAAGACAAGGTGACGCAGACACCAGTGTTGGCTTGCCCAGATTTCACTCAGGAGTTTATATTAGAAACCGATGCAAGTTTTCGTGGGCTAGGTGCGGTGCTGTCCCAGCGGAAGGATGGCAGGTTGCATCCGGTGTGCTATGCGAGTCGGGGCCTGAGGAAATCAGAACGTAACATGAACAACTATAGTTCTCGTAAGTTAGAGATGTTAGCACTCAAATGGGCAGTAGTGGATAAATTCAGGGATTATTTGGCAGGGAAACATTTCACAGTCTATACAGATAACAACCCACTCAGTCACCGCGAGAAGGCTAAACTAGGTGCCGTGGAAAGTAGGTGGAATGCGGATCTCGAGCAGTTTAACTTTACTATAGAGTACAAGCCGGGGAAGAACAACATTGTGGCGGATACTCTATCTAGAATCCCGGCGGAACAGGAGGAGGATAGTGAAGAAGAGTATACAGCGATGCATGTACTAGAGGAGAACGGGGCAGGAAGGAAGGAACTGTGGACGATGGATGGGCTGCGTAAGGAGCAAGAGGGCATGGACTATATGACAAATTTGCGAAGATGGTTGGTGGGAGAGCTGCCAGAGGATGAGGTACAGGTAGAGCTCCAAAATGATGATTTCCGCAAGATGTACCGAGCTAGGAAATCCCTGATCGTAAGAGAAGATGTTGTCTGGCATAGAAGACCCGAAGGGAAGAATCTATGGAGGGAGGTGCCAGTGTTAACTCCAAACTTGCAGGAGGCTTTGACTAGAGCCTGCCACGACGAGTTTGGCCATCAGGGGCGAGATCGCACCCTGTCGCTGGTGCAGGAGCGAGGGTTCTGGTCAGGCATGGGAGAAACAGTGCGAGACTACATAGCCAGCTGCGAGAGGTGTGGAGTAGCAAAAGATGAAGTGCCGAAACCCCAACTGCATTTAGGGACGATTGAAGCTGCCAAACCATTAGAGACACTGGCCGCAGATTTCACCTTGCTGGACAAGCGGCAAGGATTGGAGAATGTCCTGATAATGGTTGACATATACAGTCGTTACACTTGGGCCTTTCCCACCAAAGACCAGAAAGCCTCGACGATTGCAAAGATCCTGGTGAATCGAATCTTCCTGGCAGTGGGTGCACCTGAGCGACTGTTGACCGATCAGGGAAGGAATTTTGGCAGTGCCTTGGTCCGACAAACTTGTGCCACCTTTGGGGTGAAGAAAATAAGGACGTCAGCATATCACCCACAGGAAAATGGTATGGTGGAACGGTTCAATCGAACCCTGCACGGTCTGCTGGCCACCCTCGAGGCAGAGGAAAAGAATAGGTGGCCAGAGCATCTGCCGGCAGTGGTGTCACAATATAACGCGACTCCGCATGCCACGACAGGGTTTTCCCCATTCCTGTTGTTTTACGGGAGAGAACCAAACCTGCCGTTTGACCTCAGGCCGGAAGTAGACCCAGAGCCGGTAGATGAGGGGGTGATGGTGATTAGAGACCGGCAACGAAGATTGCAGGAAGCAGTGGAGATCAATGTTCGGAGACGTAAGGAAATAAATAGAAGAACAAGAGAAGAGAAAGCCCACGAGAGTAGCTGGGAAGTGGGCCAGGAGGTTTTGCTGAGGAACAATGTAAAAATAGGCCGGTGTAAGCTGCAAAACCATTGGTTTGATACGAGATGGCACATTGTTGAGGTCCTAAATCCAAGGCCCGGTTTATATCGCATTGAGCCCAGTGGGGGAGAAGACCTGGAAGCGAGAGTGGAAAACCCGAGCAACTTGAAGGCTGCTCCAACCCTAAGGCATCCGGGAGACCCAGCGATGGATGAATCTGAGGAGGAAGACGAGGAGCCCCCACTCCAGATGAGCAGGATGAAGAGAAGTAGTTCGGAGAGGTCGATCGAGCCTGCAACTGAAAGACGAAGCCGACAAATTACAGTTTAGGTTGCAGGGTAATGAGAAGGGGCAGGTCATCAGAGGGGATTGGAGAGATGGTTAGGTCAGAGATGTGCGTTGAGTAGTGGTTGCTGTCATGAGCGGGATTGAGTTGCTGTAATGAGCGGGATTGAGAGTACGGTTGTAATGTCCAGGGCCTCACTAAGATGGACTGGTACATTGTCAGAGGGTTGGTCTGCCGGCATGAGGTTCGGAGACGTGGACTGAGTATTTTTTTTGACACTGGTTCCTCTTAGTTCAAGGGCCAGGCAAAAGGAGAGCATGCTTGTTTTGGACTGTGTATTTTTTGACACTGGTTCCTCTTAGTTCAAGGGCCAGGCAAAAGGAGAGCATGCTTGTTTTGGACTGTGTATTTTTTTTGACACTGGTTCCTCTTAGTTCAAGGGCCAGGCCAAAGGAGAGCATGTTTGTTTTGGGCTGGTATTAATTTTGACATTGGTTCTCTAGTTAAGGGCCAGGCAAAAGGGGAGCGTGATGTTCTGGTTGGATTGAGTTGGGCTAGGAAGAAATGGAGTTGCTAGCTGCGAGTGGAATAGTACAGAGTTGAAGGTGGGTTTTAAGTTGTTCTCTCAGCACATGAGGGCAGTGCTGTCTTTTTTAGGGGGGTCGAGTGTTAGCGGGAGAGAAAAGGAGAGAAGAGAAGACGGGAATGCTGCATTTAGCAAAAGGGGTGAGGTGCAGTCCTTAGAACAAAATTTTAGGGGGGTCGTATGCATGTTTTCTCAGCACATGAGGACAGTGCTGTCTTTTTTTAGGGGGGTCGATTGTAATATCCAGAAATTTCAGAGTAAGTTCAAATGCCCCGCCATGAGTGATACTGAGCGTTCAAGGTCATCTGAGGGGAGGGAGCGCTGCCTGCTCGTAGCGAGAGATTGCGGAACTAGGCCTATATGATATTAAATGTGATTTACCGAATTAATAATGATGCGATTCATGAAGTTAAGGGACTATTATTGAATTTGAAATTATTATAGATCGTTTAGCAGTCTGAATAATGTTACGGGTGTCCCAAGGAGTTATTAGTTAGGCGGAAAATATATCACGTAGGCCCAAGCTAGCGCCTTGGGGAGACACGACGCTGGCTAGGCCAGTCCCGGAGAGCATTCACACAGACAAGACGTTCCGCGCGTCCATCAGAAATAGTCACGTGGCCTAGTCACCTGTGCTGCGCTATTGCAGTATAACAAGTAAGTCTCATTCGATCTCAGACAGGGTTAGATAGGGCAGTGATAAAGTAAACTAGAGCTAACAGTGAGTTCATTTCAGGGTTTCCGTCAGAACCCACTTGATTGGAGTTGACTGGAGTTGGAGTTGATTGGAGTTGACCGGAGTTGACTGCGAGAGATTGACTGCCGTTGATGATTGAGGGTGGCGATTGTCGCCATTGGACCGATCAGTGTAGGCCTGTCACTGTTTAGCGGGGTAGCAAAGGATCTCTTGAGTGAACGAGTGCTCCCGACAACTAAAACGACACGGGACCAGCATCAGCAGTGGGTGATCAGTTCTTACCACTCCGGTGCACAACCCCACATGTCCCGAGCAGCTAGTGAAACCCTCTTGCTAACGGGAAGCTAAAGTTTCTCTCAACTGCACAAGGTCTGATTGGCTCACTCTCTTCCTGCCCATGGACGCACTGGGAGTACACTGAGGCTATCTGAGTATATTAATGGTCACACACTGAGACCGTGAGTCTAGGACTCTAGGAGATACCTAGAGGAACATTTTATCTTCCTTATCACGGGTGTAGTTAACACCATTCCTCAGACTGATATTATCTTGACGTGTGTAGTTTAATATTTCTTAAATAATTTTGATAGTAGTGTTTTTTGAATGTTTGTGCCATTAAGTGGAACCAGAGTGATACTGTGATTTGATTCTTTTAATGCCTCTAATTCTTCATAATTCTGATCTCAGGTATAACCTTGTTCCCCAGAGCAGTGGTTAGGTTAGGTTAGGAAGTGTACACCTGTTGGGGTGCTATAATTTTGTTGAGTGATATTATTTTGCTGAAAGCCCTTAAGGCCTATTCATTGTAGAGTATTTAATTTCTTATCTTTTATTACCATTCCTCAGTGACTGATATTATTTTGTTGAAGACCCTTAAGGCCTATTCATTGTGGAGTATTTAATTTCCTATTTTTTAGTACCATTTCCTAAGTGACTGATATTATTTTGTGAAAGCCCTTAAGGCCTGTTCATGTGTGCAAACAACATTTCTTAATACTTCAAATTTATTGTTGCCTGTGTTTCTAATAATTTCTATGTCATGTATAACTTTTATTCCCCAGAGTAGTGTTTAAAGTTTAAGTTAAGAGGTGCGCATATTGGTGTACCATTATTTGATTGTGTTTGTAGTGTTGGAGGGAATATAAGTGTCTAAATTTTACAGTGTGTCTCATTCATCCCAGTCACAGACGCTATCCTTCCACGGGTCACGGACAGTTAATTTTGTGTAGTAGATTTAAGTGTTCTTGTGCTGGTTCGGGATTTTTCTCAAAGGGGCGCTTCCACTGCCTTTACCATCTATTAAATTTTAATAAACCCCAAGTCAAGTGAGAAATTAAAGTCCAGCAAATTCCGACCGGTTACATATATATATATATATATATATATATATATATATATATATATATATATAGATATATGCCTGAACATTACTAAGAAATCTTTTTATAGAACTAATCCCAAGCCCACCCATGACCATAAGAATATCTTAATATTGCCATTTCACAAAAATTTCTCTCAAATTCCTTTACAACTAAAAACCTGGAATGTCAATGTGGCATTTAAAAAACTCATGCACTGTTAAACAAATGTTAATCAAGAACTCCCCCAACAACACAATTTGTTGCATTTATAAAGTTCCTTGCAAGGAATGTAATATGTTTTACTTAGGTCAGACAGGTAAAGATCTTGTAGCTAGACTTAAACAA